>NC_091953.1:118285090-118515090 GCF_031021105.1 Erythrolamprus reginae
TGACGGGACCTGGAGAAGGCCCACTCTGTGGGACCTAACTGGTCGCTGGGATTCGTGCTGCAACTTAAACTTTTTACTAAGCCTGCACTTCTATTTCTACTAGTTTTTTCTCATCATTCCTATCATCCTTTTCCTCCCACTTAGGACTGTATGACTGTAACCTGTTGCTTGTATCCTAAGATTTTTATTAATATTGATTGTTTCTTCAATGCTTATTTTGACCCCTATGACAATCATTAAGTGTTGTACCTCATGATTCTTGACAAATGTATTTTTTTCTTTTCTGTACACTGAGAGCATATGCACTAAGACAAATTACCGGATTTGAGGACCCGGATTGTGGGGGCAAATAGCCTAACTCTGTTAAAAAAGTGCTGTTGCTAACATGTTGTAAGCTGCCCTGAGTCTAAGGAGAAGGGCAGCATAAAAATCAAATAAATAAATAAATAAATTCCTTGTGTATCCAATCACACTTGGCAATAAAGAATTCTATTCTATTCTACTCTATTCAAATAGAAGCAAATTCCAGATTGTACCTTAACCTCCACACCATATTGGTTCTCTACTGCCCACTATCATTCTTGATTATTCACTTTTCCAGATGTAATAGATGGCCAGCCATATATTGGAAGCGCTCATAGAACAGGACTACACTTTTCCGCTTCCTTCACCATCAGACAGGTTTGCTAGAGATATTGCTGAATGCTGATTGGCAGATCTGAAGGGCAACAGCTGTTGTTTTCCTGAGTGCAAGTAAATCAAATAATTTCCCTTTTGTTAAAAATAAATAAACGGGGAGCATTGCATTGTCATATCAATATTTTAATGAACACATTTGGCAAAATAGATGAGACTACACTATGCATTTCAGTTCATATGGATTGGAGGTGGGGAAGCTGCAGTCTTTATTCCCTTTTTATGTTGTATTTATTTTACCGTAAACTTTGCTTCCCCTGTGTAAATCGTAACTTAAAAAGTTATAATTAACTTTTTAATGAAATAGTCCATGGTAAAGGATTATACATAATTCATGATTTGATGTTAGCTTCAACTGGATTGGAAATAGTTGTATGAGTTTCATGCAAACATGGAGCGCAGTGGTTAAAGTGCAGCATTGTAGGCTAACTTTGCCTATAGCCAAGAGTTTGATCCTGACCAGTTCAAGGTTGACTCAGACTTCCATCCTTCCAAGGTCAGTAAAATGAGAACCCAGATAGTTGAGACAATATGCTGACATTGTAAATTGCTCAGAGAATACTGTAAAGCATTATGGAGTGGCACATAAATCTAAGTGCTATTGCTAAAGACTCCCTCCAGATTTTACTCCACTCGTTGTTACTAAATATAGGGGATGGTGCTCATCTCCATTTCAAGGTAATTGAGCTATCACTGTTCAAAGACATTTTTGCAATCATGTGGCCACCATGACATCATAGAGCACTGCTATCTTCCCACGGAAGTGGTACCTATTTATCTACTTTCATTTGCAAGCTCCATCACGTGGTGCTTGGATCCAAAACTTCAGCTTTCCAGCCAAGAAGCCCAGTGTCATTCAAAGCAAGTTTTTTTCACTGAGTGCTGCCCAGAATTTCTTACAAGATGGATGGCAATAAGTGTATCAAATATGGGAGGCAGATTATATTGCAGGTTCTTTGCTAATAGACTTTTGAGTTGACATGAAGCCAGCTTAGTTCAAATGTAAATACAACAAGCTGATTTTATGCCTGATTTCACAATCACTATAAATACGCTACAAGGCGAAGAGAAAGTTATGTCAGAGGAGTGTTAAAATGTTCTTAGCGAGAGTTGAAAAGCTTTGCTTCAGACTTTATTAACTTTTATTTTATGGGACAGAATTTCAGGTTGACTTTCATACATGACTGCCTATTCAGAATTCACGTGTAAACAAAGCAATGAATATGTTCTTGTTTACATGCATTGTACCTTGCCCATGAGTATATTGGGGGAGAGATATACAATATGAGCAGCATCAAAGAGCAATTCAAGTTCAAATGTATTACAACTCTGAGGAAAGATACAAACAAAATATTGAATTAAAAACATTACATACATTCATACATACATACATACATACATACATACATACATACACACATACATAGATTTTCACGGGTACAGGTATGAAGGTCTTGGCATATTCTGGTTTCTTCCCTTGTAAGTTTCAGAGATTCCTGACAACGTTTCACAAGGCAGAGCCTCAGGTTCAAATCCCAATAAGGGTGTGGCTACCTAATGAGAGCAAATAAGCCCGAAATAGTTCTATAGTTTGAATATGGCCCCTCGTGGGGCCGAGCGGTAAAAAGGAAGCTGTATGTTCCTCCGATATACCAGGGTGACTTGACCAAAAAATCACATATGTATCTATGTATGTAGGTGTGTATCTATATGTCTATATGTATGTATTATGTCTCTCTCTATGTCTCTGTCTCTGTCTCTCTTTCTATCTCTATAATCTATAAATGAGTGGTACACTTACCTAAAGTGAAGCTCTCGCCTCACAATAAGGAGGCTATGAGTTTAATCCTAGTCAGATATTTCTCTCTCTGGGCACAATGAGAATATATCTGCTGAAGAAACCTCCGCATTGGTAGCAGGAAGGACTCTGCTACCTCCATTCAGTTGCCCTGACCTGCAAGGGATTATGTGATCATTTAACAATGATATTCTCTCTTTCTTTCTCTCTCTCTCTCTCCCTCTCTCTGTTTCTCTCCCCCCCCCCGCTATCTCTCTCGCTCTATCATTTATCTTTCTCTTGAATCATTACCAGATGGACATAACTGAAGATTCAAAGGACTATCCTTAAAAGGTCCAAGAAGGTCTCCTGAGGGCAAAGTATCCAAAGCCAAAGTATCTGGCTAAATTGAACCCTTTATGAAATTTTAAAATTGAAATGGATGATACAAAGAACAATTCTAATCCTTGCCTGAATATTTATACTCAGGAGGTTAACAATTGCATGTGTGACTTAGATGTCTAAAAAACCTTTTACATAATATGACATCCTGATTTACGCTCTATTAAGAAAGTTGCTCTTGAGGAGTGAAAAACCCAATAGTTCTATCTTATTTCCATCTTCCACTTCTGTATTCTTTCTTGATAGCTCTTGCTGACACCATGTACTATATCTTCCGGAAGGATATCTTATCCTGCAGTTCTACTTCCAAATTCAATGTGGGAAAGATGTAGGCTTATTTTGGCTGTTCACCTAGCAAGTTAAAGGGGGAAAATGATTAAAATGGAAATATATTCTGTAGTGCCACCTTCTGGTTCTGTGACGATGAATTGCAAAATTGAAGAAGTGAGCCTTCCTCTTTGAGAGAGAGAAAGAGAGAGAGATAGACAGACAGACATAGATACACACACACACACACACACACAGACCAATTTCAGAAAATACAAATATAATTAAGAGTAATTTTAAATAAAAGAAAGAGTGCAATGCTTCTTTCAGTTCCTTTTTGAAAATGAATATGGATGTTTGTGCGCACATGATATTTTCTTCCATCTCCTTGACAAAAAGTAATATCCTTTGCTTCTTGCCTCCCTCTTTTGTAGGTTTAGTTTTATCAGGAATCATATTCCAGATTTCAGATAAAGTTTTTGTGACTTTTAAAAACCCTGAATTTTGAACTTCTTCCTTTCGCCTATTTTTGTTAAAGTCAAAATTGTAAGAAAAGTGGAAATGCAGTTGCCTTCTTGAATTTTGCACTGGGGCAGAATTAGGTAATGTTTGAAGGTAGAATAACTCCTTTTCTGGGAACAAACCTTGTTAAATGACTGAAAATGGCTTGACATTACGCAGCATGAATCTTGACTGTTTGTAGGGGCAATAAAGGGTTAGTTCAATAGAATAATCAGATTGCATTTTTGAAAATTCCATATGCTCTAAGGCAGTGTTTCCCAACCTTGGCAACTTGAAGATATCTGGATTTCAACTCCCAGAATTCCCCAGCCAGCATTCGCTGGCTGGGGAATTCTGGGAGTTGAAGTCCAAATATTTTTAAGTTGCCAAGGTTGGGAAACAGTGCTCTAAGGGGACAAAACAATTGTCATATCCAGTTGATCAGAGGCAAAGATTACGTACTTCAAAGATATTTACAATATGAGACACTTGTTCTCCCACCCCACCTAGTTACATTCTGTGCACATCTGCACGGTCAGCCGATTTAACGGCTGGGTGAAATTTGCACCGGGGTAAGGAGAACATGGCCCCGCTGCTGATGCGCCTGGATGTTGGCAATCTCACATGGACTGCGAGATTGGCGCTGTTGGCTCCACGCCCTGCACGCAGCCTTTTAGTGCCGGTGTAGTGCCTGGGTGCTTTCGCCGGCCTGAGCACAGGCAAGCTCGCATCTACCATGTGGTTGCTGTTGCCGGCTCCACGCTCTTGCACATCGCTGTGCTAGTGCCGGGGGCTGGCCTGAGTGAGCCCTATAAATAGAGCTCCACCTCAGGCCTTCCTCCTTTTGTCCCTGGCTGCCAAAAAGCAGCCACCCGCCCTCCCTATCTTACAGTGTGCCGTAAAGGGGTCATCCACAGGGGCTGAATAGGAATTTTTTGCAGTCTCAGCGCTTTAGTTGCCACTGTGTTTTTACCTATTCCACACTGGTAAGTGAGGATGAACTGGTTCGAAGGTGTGGTGCATTTAGTCACAATTTGATAATTGGCTTTCCTGTTGGTCACTTGGGTTGGCAGGTTAGGGGTGAAAATGGGCAGTGGTAGCCACTACGTATTCTCCTTTAGGGCATCTTTTGAAAGATGATGGGCAGCATCTCGCCAGGAGCTCAAGGTACCATGTGGCTGGGGCAATTGGAGAGGGGGTGCCCTTGGGATAACTGGAAGGAGATGGGAGGGTGAACCCTCCCACATGCCAAGGCATAGCCAGGAACCAGGTGAAGGTATGGTACCTTCACCTTGTTCAGCAAGGAGCTATGCCCATAGTTGCCCAGGAAGGTTATTTGTGAATTATTTCCGCCCCAAATTTTCAGTGGCCTTTGCAGATCCCGGTTATTGGTTGATCAGTTAAAGTTCATTTATCTTTAATAAAGTGAACCAGTTAACCCAGCTCTTGTGTCCGTGTTCTTATTCTGCATCCGGCGCAATATTCAAAGACTCAACTCTGTTGAAAAGAAGATATTACTAGGAAATATGAAAGGACAGGGAGGAAAAAAAGGATGACCATCAACAAGGTGAATGTATTCAATTATATAGGGATTAGGTACATCCAGAAGTGACCTAGTGTTGCGGTAGACCATTCTGGATAAGGTCTTTTCTAAGAGATGATTGATAGAATAAAAATCAATAAATATCCCTTGGAATTTACCATAACTGCAACTCATCAACTTTTC
The DNA here is from genome assembly GCF_031021105.1 of Erythrolamprus reginae. NCBI lineage: Eukaryota > Metazoa > Chordata > Lepidosauria > Squamata > Dipsadidae > Erythrolamprus > Erythrolamprus reginae. Next base: position 118,290,460 of record NC_091953.1, read on the forward strand.
CAAGTGTAATGAGTTTGTTTTCTTGAAAGTGAATGTGCTCATAAACAGCCACACAAAGGCATCTGATCGTACAGGTAGTCCTTGCTTAATGACATAATTAGCATTGACATAAACCGACAATTCCATCAAACATAAGTCATGTCATCATTAAGTGACTTTTACTGCTGACTTCTCCATTGACTACATTTGTTGGAACCTTTTTTAAAAAGTTTTTTTAATTTTCATTCTCATAGACATTCTCACATATTCATCATCTCATTTCTCATTTCATTCTTTTATAAAATCTTTATACACACACACACACACACACACACACACACACATTCTATATTATCTTGTTGCTTTGTTAGCATCTCATAGAGCCCTTCCTTTTTTCTTCTTTCTTTGCCTTTGTTTTTCTCTTTCTAACCTTACTTTCCCTCCCTCTCTCCTTCTCCTCTTCCCTACTTCTCCTCCTACCATCTCTCCTAACTCTCTTCTTCCATCTTCTCTTCTTTCCTCCTCCTTTCTTTCTTCTTACTCCTCTCTTCCCCTTCTCCTTCCTTTTGCCCTACTTTCTCCATTTTTCTGGGATGGTATTCCAGCAACCTTGAATTCTTTTACACAGTCTTTAGATTTAATATTGATCTTGACACTTGAACAGAAACTTGAAACTTACTCTATCTACGTCATATAGAGAGAATGCATATAAAATGTTTTATAGATGGAACTTCCCACCGATAAAGCTAGCTAAAATGGATAAAAATCTCTCATCTTTATGTTGGAAATGTAAAAGGCTACCTGGAACATACTACCACATGTGCTGGGAATGCCACAAGACATATAAATATCAGACTATAATAAGGCAATGGAGGGAGGAAATACTGGAGATTAAAAGACAAATAGTCTGTTGAATTCATATATTGTACATAGACGTTGTGATGCATTGCAATACATAGTTAGGTATCTTGATATTCCATATGTTATCAAATACCAAATCCTATCAAATTTTGAGATACACTACAATTCAAGAATGTCTGCAAGATTGTTTGTTGTCTACCTCCTGCCTTAGGAGATTGATAGATAGGAAGATAGAGATAGAAAGAGATACAGTAGAAGAGAGGGGGGAAAGAGGGGAAGGAAGAGAAGTAGGGAGGGAGAGGGAGGGAGGGAGGAAATTAATTTCCTTCAGTCATTCTCTATCCTTCACGAATTTGCTCTGTAGCTTTCTTGGAAACAAAGTAAAGGGGATTTGCCATTACTTCCTATATATGCATTTTGCTGTATTTTTTAAAAAAATTCCAATCCAGTTTACATCCAAACTCTCCTGTATAAGTAATACACATATCCTATTCTGAACAGCTTTTTCATCAAATGTGAAGGATGATTTAAATATGAGAAGATGTGATCAAAAGACTAAGAACTGACTTCTTGGGAGTTATTAATTCAGTTTCTGCTGGGAGTTGAAGGTCAGATACGTTCACATCCTAATTAGGAATACTTGCTAAGTAGTTCCTGCTTGACAAAGGTTATGCCCTCAGTTATGTTGAATTTTTTTTCCCTCTAAAAACTTCACAGCGTGTTCTCCCTGCCTATTCTGCACCCAGGAACTAGTGCTGTTAAAATGACAGTATTTGTCATTACATCTGAGAAGAGCTGCCTAGTGACGGGGCATAGAGATTGAATACTTTATATCTGTTTCTTCCACTGTTTTCTGTCTAACAAGTATTTGCTACTTGAAGCTGCTGTTTTGCTCGACATAGTTATAAGGAGAGCTGTCACTTGTCTTTCAGATTTGGTAAGGAGTCTTAGAAAATCCACAAGAGCTATAAACATGTGTTTTATTTACTTCTATTTTTTTCTCTCCACAGCTGCAACCTGCTAATTTGTTAAAAGTAGACAGGATTGTCAATATTTGCAATTAGCCTAGATGTTCATTTACAGGTTGTCTTTTTCCAATAAACAGTCCTTTTTTTTCCCCCTGGTCCTTTCATTTTATTTTAAATTCATCCATAAATTTCTTTTCCCCTCCCCACTTGAAGGGGAATAATGCTGATTCCTATTACCTTGGATAAATGATGGGTATCCCTTGATTAGGTAGCAGATCAGAAAAGATGCTGCATGGCCCGTTTCTTTGTTGATTAAACTTAGTTTTATTACACCTTGTTGTATATCCTTGTACGGAAAAAAAAATGGCTAGTGCCACAAGAAAAGAAGGGGGTGAGTTTGTTTTGAAGTCTGGACTGATTAGATTTGCTTTTGAATGATATGGCATAGAAAAAAAGGAGATTGATTAGAGAGTTATTTGTTTGTTTATACCATTTCAGGGATTTTTTCCCCCTGCATGATTTAATGAATATGCTTGCTGGTCATGTTTTTAATGCAGGGGTGTCAAACTCAAGGCCCACGGGCCAGATGTGGCCACAGGATGCCTAGATTTGGTTTTGTGGTCCTGAAAACAGTGAAGGACCAGCCTGAAAATTTTCTTTATTTCTTTGTTTGTTTGTTTTGTCAAGTATGTATTGGTGGTATACAAAGATATACTAATATTCATATACATGATACTAGTAAAAGAGAAACATTAAAACAGGGGATGGAAGGCACTCTGGTGCATTTATGCACGCCCCTTACTGACCTCTTAGGAATCGGGAGAGGTCAACAGTGGATAATCTAAGGGTAAAGTTTTGGGGGTTAGGTGATGATACTAAAGAGTCTGGTAGTGAATTCCATGCATCAACTACTTGGTTACTAAAGTCGTACTTTCTGCAGTCAAATTTAGAGCAGTTGGATGGAGCTCAGGAGGGTCATGTGCGACCCCATGCCAGCAAAAACAGAGCTCAGGCCACCAAAGGCACCCCCGACATGAATGACATCAAGCTGGCCATGCCTACCTTGGTAATGCACCTCCCCTGACCCTTCAAGGTCAAATACATCCCTGATGTAGCTGTCAATGAGATCGAGTTTGACATCTCTAACCTTAATTCCGCACGAATCCCAGCAACTGGTTAGGTCCCACAGAGTTGGCCTTCTCCGGGTCCCGTCGACTAAACAATGTCATTTGGCGGGACCCAGGAGAAGAGCCTTCTCTGTGGCGGCCCTGACCCTCTGGAACCAGCTTCCCCCAGATATCAGAGTTACCCCCGCCCTCCTTGCCTTTCGCAAGCTCCTTAAAACCCACCTCTGTCGTCAGGCATGGGGGAATTGAAATTTTTTCCCTTCCCCCTAGGCTTATAGAATTTATACATGGTATGCTTGTTTGTATGATTGGTCTCTTAAATTGGGGTTTTTCTTAGATTGCTTTTTAATATTGGATTTGTAACATTGTTTCCTTTATTGTTGTTAGCTGCCCCGAGTCTTCGGAGAGGGGCGGCATACAAATCTAATAAATAATAATAATAATTGATTTCACGACTCTTTTAATGAATGACTATAGAGTTGAACAGCTTTTGGAAATCTGTAATGGAAGCTTTCAAAGATCCTTTGCATATCCTTCTTTGCCTATAAGAACCAGCTATGACCCCTACATAACCCCGTAGGGATCTGACAACAGGCAATATAGAATAGAATAGAATAGAATTTTTATTGGCCCAGTGTGATTGGACACACAAGGAATTTGTGTTGGTGCATATGCTCTCAACGTACATAAAATAAAATATACATTTGTCAAGAATCATGTGGTACAACACTGATTGTCATAGGGGTCAAATAAGCAATGAAGAAGCAATATTAATAAAAATCTTAGGATATAAGCAACAAGTTACAGTCATACAGTCAACATGGGAGGAAATGGGTGATAGGAATGATGAGAAAAACTAGTAGAATAGAAGTGCAGATTTAGTAGAAAGTCTGACAGTGTTGAGGGAATTATAATATTGAAAGCTCAAACACTAAAGCCAAAGAAGGTATAAAAACTCACCCACTCTCAACTCCATTTTGTCAGCTGCCCAGACAGTCACCTATGGTTGGTGGTTCTGCTTCATCAATAAATCTTTCTTTCCAATCCCATGTTTCCAGTGTCTTTCTCTCAGCTTGGAACCGAACCAGATGGATTTTCCTTCCAGCAATCCTATATTGTTTAGTGAGTTTGTGATTGTCAGGCCTAAGACTGCCTCATTCAGGATTGTGAAATGCTCTAAAAAACTTCCCGCTTCCAGTCAAACAACAAGGTAAACAAGAAAATAAAATTTTATTCAATACAAGCAAGGAACCTGCCTTTTTTTCTTAATTCTTTTGGCCAGGTTAGAAGGCAACATCTTTTCATTTCAGTATCCAGACTCTGGAACTTCCCCAGCCAGCAAAATCCAATATATTTTCTTTTGTTAAAGTTTGGGCTGGATTTCAGCCTTTTATACCTTTGCAATGAGTTATTTTTGTCAGCTCCAGCTTTGTTCACTATTTTCTTGCGCTGTGGTTTGCTATTATGGGTTTTGCTGTAATGCTGAAATGCCGTTAGGCACTTTGATGGCCTCTTGGGATTAAAAGATTGAGTAGTAATTTCTAGATGTTTACATGAATGATAAAACATCAGGTTTCTGTTAAGGACTAAAACAAAACAAAAAAGAAATCATAATAAATCAAAACAACAACAACAAAAATCAAAAGGAGGCCATTACATATCTGCACAATAACTTAGATGGAATGATTGATACATATTTTGTATGTGTAAAGATCAGAAATGCAACAGGACCCAGAAAAACACAATGCCAGCAAGCCAATATCTTTCATTATTTATTGTTGTATCATCACTTTTACCCTACCCTGTGTTCTGCCGGGCTCTCTGATAGGAGCCTCCCAAAATTCAAGGGTACAAATTTCAGACACACACACATTTGAAAATTCAAAACAATGTTCTTTATCACAAAATTCAAAATAAACAAAGCACTCTTTTTGTATTGCAAAGAGCACTCTTCCCAAAACAACTGGGTAGTCTGTACAATTTCCCTTAAGCAGTCATTAAGTACTTAGCTAGCAGCTGTGAAGAAACTTCACACCCCTTCTTCCAAGGAAGTGAGACACAAACACACGTTGCTCTGCTTTGGTTTCCAGCGCGTGAAAAAGCAACCAAGTCCAGCAACACAAGATTCCTGACGAACTCCGATCAGATATTCTTCCACAATGGCCAAACCCACATGCTGCTATTTATAGCAGCAGCCCTAATTACTGGAGCCCCACCCAAACACAGGTGGCCTCCCTTATGTCCTGTAATACGTTCTTACTTGATATCTTCTACGCATAATTCTGCGCTTGCATGGATCCAAAATGTCATCATCCGAAGCTATAGAAGATAAGGAAGATTGACTGCCTTGGCTGTGTGCCAAGCCCTGCTCTGCCGAGTCACTCCCACCTTCTTCTTCGTCCGAGGAAACTAAACTCTGAACTGATTCTGTCGTCAATAACACAGGCCTGTGACATGTTGAATTTTCCCCTGCATCCACCTCCCCATTCCCTGGGGCAGGAGCTGGGCCAGAGCCAACCACAACACCATGAATAGCAAGTAGAATATGGAGCAGTAGTGGGTTCTAAAGCACTTGCATGCACGCAGAGCACTTCTGCAAAGGTGCAGAAGTGCCTCTTACACGTGCAAGCTCACCTACCAACCAGTAGTAAAGGATTTTAGAACTTACTACTGCTCTATACTCTACCTACAATTCAGGGTGAGGTAAAAGTGCTACCACTTCTTGGAACAGTCCAAACCAGGAACAACCCACCGCTGGTATACAGCACCCAAGTCCTTTCATCTCTGTTATGTTGTGATTCTACAATTTTAGGAAATACTTTATTAATTTATTAATCAAATTTATCTGGCCAAATGCCATTAGTTTGTCTATTAACAAGCTGGCTGGCAAATCTTTAGTGTGAAAGTACTCTCCCTTACTGTTAATGTACGTTAAGAAATGAAACATATATTTTTTTTATATTAAAAAATACTAGCAACAACAGCTCTCCCTCCCACTTCTTGCTCTACACAACTATATAAATTATGTATTTATTGTTGACAGTGTATATTAACTTTGCTGGGGGGTTTTCCCCTTTTTTACTCAAGTTTCTTTTTTTGTAACAATTTTATTTGCTTAGTGGTTAAATGAAAGCTTGAGAAATTACAATAATTTGGAATCAATGTACATTTTGAAATGTTTATGCTTTTATTACCCTGGCAATTAGCACTTGAAAATCCCACATACAATGAATTTACCTTTGCTGCATTATTCTCGTAGGCCTATACATACATTAAGTTTTGTGTTTAAGTATCTTGCTAAAGCTATGAATTAAAGTCTTATAGATACTGGCTCCTTTGTGTATTTTTTAGTTGGTGCACATAATCTCCTCTGAGGCTTCTTCAAAAAGATGCATTTTCCCCATTAAGAAAATCATAATATTCATTATGGTTGTTCAGTGCTTGCTTTTATTTCCCTTGCTGGCAGAGTTTGCCCCATTATTCAGGTATAACTTGCTTTCTTGCTGTTACTTTCTTGAAACCATAAGCAGTCATAACTCATTAATGCTCTTATTGATTTCAAATTGATGGACACCATTGATTTCCTTTCCCCATGAAACCACCTCTGTCATCTGTACTGCACTCAGGGGTGTTACAAAATCAAAAGGAGGGAAGCTTTAAAATCAAATTAGATGGGCAAAGATATTTAAAAAGAATCAATCTGGCTATTATTTTGTTTCGTCCTTGTTTTCAGATTAATATGTTGAAAAGACAATGATAAGTAACCACGGGACTGTTTGAATAACAATAATTTATACAGTGATACCTCGTCTTACAAATGCCTCGTCATACAAACTTTTCGAGATACAAACCCGGGGTTTAAGATTTTTTTGCCTCTTCTTGCAAACTATTTTCACCTTATAAACCCACCGCCACCGCTGTGATGCACTGCCTCCGGACTTCCATTGCCAGCAAAGCACCCATTTCTGCGCTGCTGGGATTCCCCTGAGCTCCCCTCCATGGGAAACGCCACCTCTGGACTTCTGTGTTTTTGCGATGTTGCAGGGGAATCCCAGCAGCGCAAAAACAGGCGCTTCGCTGGCAACGGAAGTCCGGAAGTGGGGTTTCCCAGCGAGGGGAGCCTCAGGGAAATTGCAGCATCGCAAAAACACAGAAGTCCAGAGGTGGGGTTTCCCATGGAGGGGAGCCTCAGGGGAATCCCAGCAGTGTAAAAACGGGTGCTTCGGCTGGCAAAAGGGGTGAATTTTGGGCTTGCACGCATTAATTGCTTTTCCATTGATTCCTATGGGAAATATTGTTTCGTCTTACAAACTTTTCACCTTAAGAACCTCGTCCCAGAACCAATTAAGTTTGTAAGACAAGGTATCACTGTACTGTGTTTTCCCCAAAATAAGACATCTTCCAAAAACAAGCCCTCCCCCAAAATATTTAAACCTATGTGCAGTCGGGCCCCGTCATTTCATCTGGTTAGAGTTAGGAAATCAGGTAAGTCTTGCTCCATGTGCCTCAACATTATAAGACTTCCCCCAAAATAAGGCCAAGCACTTATTTTGGGATTCAATAAAATATAAGACAGGGTCTTGTTTTGGGGAAAACACAGTAATGATTTTTGAACCAATCATGTCAGATAGGTCATAGGTTAGAATCATAGATTCAGTGATGGGCTGCCAAAATTTTCACTACAACACTGTGGGCGTGGCTTACTTTGTCGGCATGGCTTGCTGGCCATGTGACCGGGCAGGTATGGCTTGCCAGGCATGTGGATGAGGTGGGAGTGGCTTGACAATCATGTGATCAGGGGGTGGCTTAAAGGTTATGTGACTGGGTGGGAGTGGCTTACCGACCAAGGTAAGTTTTCAAATAGGTGCTTGGACTCTTTTTCAGTTGATTAAGTCACATTAATTGAATAGCCACAAAAAGGATAAATGATAGACAGCATTATTTGTTGAGGGGCACAGTGACATTTTAAGGTTTTGTACTGAACCCACAAGGTTCAGTATGATAACAGATTAGGCAAGTAGCTCAATTTTCTTTAACTGCTATAAAAGTTCAGTTCTAGATATTGACTAAAATGATCAAAGCGTTTATGGGTAAAAACATACTATTTCATTATTTCTAATTTTAAAAGTAATTAGGGATCATACTAAGGTACTAGAGAAGGATGGGCAATAAAAAAATCTATTAAGTATTCAATAAAATACTGCATAAACTTATTACCTTCACTGGGCCCCCACCATGGAGGCAGCAGCCCATCACTGCATAGATTGTAACATAACTCCATGGTTAACAAATGCATATCTGCAGGTTTCTATTCAATACTGCAATAGCATTTGCAATAATGCCATATGAGATCGGAAAAGAAAATTAAGTTGACAAAGAGAATTTGACCATCTCTTATGAGGGAAATCATTTCCGTTCTGTAATCAAGGGTTAACCAAAGGCTGACCATTTCAATAGCTACTTCTGTTCAGTTTTCTCAAAAGACACCTTACAAAATAATACTATAGAGGGATATAGCATTGCTTCCAGCTGTACGGATTCAGCTCCAGTGATCTTAGAAGCCGATGTCTTAGAAGAACTTGAATGATTAAAGATAAATAAGGCAATGGGTCCAGATGGCATCCACCCCAGAGTTCTTAAAGAACTCAGATCTATCATTGCTACCTCCCTGACTGATTTGTTTAACCAATCCTTGTTAACAGGAGAAGTTCCTGAGGATTGGAGAATGGCCAATGTTGTGCCTACCCACAAGAAGGGCAGTAGAGAAGAAGCTGGTAACTACAGGCCAGTTAGCTTGACATCAGTGGTAGTTAAAATGATGGAGACTCTACTCAAAAAGAGGATAAATCAGCACCTAAAAAACAATAACTTATTGGACCTAAATCAGCATGGCTTTACTGAAGGCAAATCAGACTAACCTCATTGATTTCTTTGACTATGTCACAAAGGTGTTGGATGAAGGTGGTGCCGTGGATATTGCCTACCTGGACTTCAGCAAAGCCTTTGATACGGTTCCACATAAAGAGCTGATAGATAAATTAGTGAAGATTGGACTTAATCCCTGGATAGCTCAATGGATTTGCAGCTGGCTGAAGCGTAGATATCAGAGAGTTATTGTTAATGGCGAGTATTCTGAGCAGAGTCAGGTTACAAGCGGTGTGCCACAAGGGTCTGTTCTGGGTCCTATTCTTTTTAATATGTTTGTGAGTGACATAGGGGAAGGTTTGGTAGGGAAGGTTTGCCTATTTGCCGATGACTCTAAAGTGTGCAATAGGGTTGATATTCCTGGAGGCGTCTGTAATATGGTAAATGATTTAGCTTTACTAGATAAATGGTCAAAGCAATGGAAACTGCATTTTAATGTTTCCAAATGTAAAATAATGCACTTGGGGAAAAGGAATCCTCAATCTGAGTATTGTATTGGCAGTTCTGTGTTAGCAAATACTTCAGAAGAAAAGGATTTAGGGGTAGTGATTTCTGACAGTCTCAAAATGGGTGAACAGTGCAGTCAGGCGGTAGGGAAAGCAAGTAGGATGCTTGGCTGCATAGCTAGAGGTATAACAAGCAGGAAGAGGGAGATTATGATCCCGCTATATAGAATGCTGGTGAGACCACATTCAGTTCTGGAGACCTCACCTACAAAAAGATATTGACAAAATTGAATGGGTCCAAAGACGGGCTACAAGAATGGTGGAAGGTCTTAAGCATAAAACGTATCAGGAAAGACTTCATGAACTCAATCTATATAGTCTGGAGGACAGAAGGAAAAGGGGGGACATGATTGAAACATTTAAATATATTAAAGTGTTAAATAATGTCCAGGAGGGAAGTGTTTTTAATAGGAAAGTGAACACAAGAACAAGGGGACACAATCTGAAGTTAGTTGGGGGAAAGATCAAAAGCAACATGAGAAAATATTATTTTACTGAAAGAGTAGTAGATCCTTGGAACAAACTTCCAGCAGACATGGTTGATAAATCCACAGTAACTGAATTTAAACATGCCTGGGATAAACATATATCCATCCTAAGATAAAATACAGAAAATAGTATAAGGGCAGACTAGATGGACCATGAGGTCTTTTTCTGCCGTCAGTCTTCTATGTTTCTATCATTTTATTTCTCAGGACTGAAGGCAAATATTCGTGTTGCATGATTGTTTATTCTTCCAAGCTTTCATCTTGCAATGTTGCAGCCCATCCTCAGGAAACTTTTGTCTCCCCAAAAGGTGGGCACAGATTTAGCCCATGTCTGAAAGCTTGGAAAAACAAATCTACAATACCGGTGACTGACTCAGATTGGATCCCACATTTTATTACTATTTTCTCTTTTAGTTTTTCCATATCGGAAATTTATTAGCAACAACAAATTATCGTCTCAAAGTCAAAATTTAGGACAGGTATTGGTTGGTCTTATTGTTGAACTCAAGTTTTTGATGTCCTTGAAAGTGGCACAAAATGACGGGTTTTAGTGTAATTATCTGTTAGAGTAATATTATGGCTTAGAGTTTTCAGTCAAAATATTGAAGCTGTATAAGAGAATAATAGCTATGTATAAGAAACTGAAAAACAAAAGTTTAAGGTTTGTCACCTAGAATTATATAACTCAGAGAATGGACTTGTGTTTTGTGGAAATTATAAGCCTGGAAACCTGAATCTGTGGTTTGGCTGTAATCATTTTTAAAAAATTTAATATTGAAAAAGTGTAAAGTGGAACACATAGTCAGAACATTAACTAAGCTATTTTTTTCCTCACAGTTAGAACAACTTGCTTCTAGAAGTTGTGAATGCTTCAACACTGGAAGTTTTTAAGAAGCGATTGGACAGCCATTTGTCTGAAATGATATAGCGCAATGATGGTGAACCTTTTTTTCCTTGGATGCTGAAAGAACGTGGCCGCGCTCTATCAATGCCTGGGGATAGCAGTAACAGCTTCCCTACCCCACTGGAGGCCCTCTGGAGGCCGGAAAAGGCATGTTTCCCAACTTCTGGTGGGCCCAGTAGGCTTGTGTTTTGCCCTCCCTAGGTTCCAAGGGTAAAAATGCCTTCCCCATCTCCTCAGAGGCTCCCTGAAAGCCAAAAATGCCCTCCCAGAGCCTCTGTGTGAGCCAAAAATCATGCATGTTGGAGCTGAGCTAGGGCAACAGCTTGTGTGCCAACAGATATGGTTCACCATAACTGACATAGGGTTTCCTACCTAAGCAGCGAATTGAACTAGAATATTTCCTCCTCTTCCTCCTCCTTCTATTCTGTTCTGTTCTGTTCTGTTCTGTTCTATTCTATTCTACTCTACTCTACTCTATTCTATTCTATTCTATTCTATGGGTTAGCATCAGAGTTAAGTCTACAGTAGAGTTCCGGGGATACCTTTTGTACTTAACTATGTTTCTTTGGCATCTAGAGAAAATGCTACATGAATCCCATTCTTATTAAATAAGCTATAACCCTAGATAGACAATAGGGAAAAAAAGAACTAGAAAGTTTAAAAGTAGGAACTTCTCTTTTCCAAGTACAGTCCTTGACATTCTACTTAGAAGTACTTTGCCTTGACTTTTATTGTCATTCCTCTCCAGTTTAAAGGTAAAGTCTATTTTAAACTTGGCTCTGACCCTAGTGACTTAATTGATATGACCATGAACTTTTTTTTTATTCTTTTCCTTTTGGAAGAAGTCCTGAAGTCTCTACTCCAAAAATAAACTAGAATTGACTCTTCTTAACTTCCAAGCCCAGATAAGGTCAGACTTATGCTAGCTGTATAGAAATGGACAGTGAAGGTCAGAAATTGATGGTAAAGACTAGCTGATAAGAAGAAAGACTTTACAGGCCTTTGGGAAAGGTCTGTATAAAAATTGAAAACTCACATGAATTGAATTATGGAATGGCACGCCAATAACAAAAACACTGACAGTAAAGGAAGTTACACGTACAGTGATACCTCGTCTTACAAACGCCTCGTCATACAAACTTTTCGAGATACAAGCCTGGGGTTTAAGAATTTTTTGCCTCTTCTTACAAACTATTTTCACCTTACAAACCCACCACCACCACTGGGATGCCCCGCCTCTGGACTTCCATTGCCAGCAAAGCACCTGTTTTTGCGCTGCTGGGATTCCCCTTAGGCTCCCTTCCCTAGTAAACCCCACCTCTGGAATTCCATGTTTTTATGATGCTGCAGGGGAATACCAGCAGGGGAATCCCAGCAGCACAAAAACAGGTGCTTTGCTGGCAACCGAAGTCCAGAGGTGGGATTTCCCAGCGAGGGGAGCCTCAGTGAAATTGCAGCATCGCAAAAACACAGAGGTGCGGAGGTGGGGTTTCGAGGACTTCGGTGTTTTTGCGATGCTGCGATTTCACTGATGCTCCCTTCGCTGGGAAACCCCAGCTCCGGATTTCTACAGCATCGCAAAACCACAGAAGTCTGGAGGTGGGGTTTCCCATGGAGAGGAGCCTCAGGGAATCCTAGCAGCTCAAAAACTGATGCTTTGGCTGGCAAAAGGGGTGAATTTTGGGCTTGCACGCATTAATCGCTTTTCCATTGAATCCTATGGGAAACATTGTTTCGTATTACAAACTTTTCACCTTAAGAACCTCGTCCCGGAACCAATTAAGTTTGTAAGACAAGGTATCACTGTATTTGGATGGGCTAGAAGCAAACAATATTTGACATAAGCAAGTTAAAAACAAGTTCTCAGTATATTAAATGAATTAGAACAGTTTTAAAACTATAGAGGAATTTTATAACAAGATGTATAAAAGCTGTAATGGCACAGTAGTTAGAATGTAGTGTTTGCATGTTAATTCTGCCCACTTCCAACAGTTCAATCCTGAGCAGTTCAAGGTTGATTTAGCCTTCCATTATTTCCAAGGTCAATAAAATGAGGACCCAGATTATTGGGGGGCAATAATACTCGGTTGTCTCTGTAACATGTCAGGTATTATTGCTTGGATGTAAATTGAACTACACGCATTAGATTACAAGACCTACAATGTATCATGCACTGCAGCTTTTGAAAAATGGCAGAGACAATTTATATTTGCCAAGAAAAAAACAGGGTTTTGTGGTTTGTTACAGGTGAAATAAACCATGAAAGATGAAATCAGAGGTCTCAACAATTACATAAACGTGAGCCAAGAGAGGATGTTAATAAACGTCTGCAAATGAAATATTCTGGTAGTGTATAAAACTGAATAGTTACAACAGTGAATGAAAATTTGAAAAGAGAAACCAACTTGCACGATCAATATCTGAAAATAATTGAAAGAGAAACGAATAGTGGCAAAACTTAAATTGGAGCCTGCAAGATGCAGGCAGAAATAATGATATTTATAGCACAAGAATAAGCACCACAACAAATACTACAAGAATAAATAAATAAAAAAATTAAAACTGGAAATAATAACAAATGCAAATTATGCCACAAGAAAAGCAAGACTGGTGGACATGAAATGTAATTGGTGGAGATAGCAAAATTACTGAGCAGATGCTAAGGCATGATCAAAAGATAAAAATAACAGCCGAAGAGCCAAAAAGAAACTTTTAAAAAGACATAAAATATTGAGATTTAACCATTTAGATACAGAAATTATGAAACAAGCTGTTCTGTCGGGCTCTCTGGTAGAATCCTCCCAAAAATTCACAGATACAAATTTCAGACACACACACGTTTGAAAATTCAAAAAAAAGTTCTTTATAACGAAAATTCACTTAAACTAAGCCCTCTTTTGATATAGCAAAGAGCACTCGTCTCCAAACAAACTGTTAATTTGTACAAGTTCCTTATCAGTTCTGTGACACTTAGCTTGCAGCTGTGAGGCAATTCATAGTCCTTCTTCTTTCACAAAGTGAAACACACTTTGCTCTGGTTTAGTTTCAAAGTGGGGAAAAATCAGCACACAAAGGTCAAAGTCAGTAAAGCAGGAACGAAACACAATGATCAGATAATCATCCACAATGGCCAAACCCACAGGCTGCTATTTATATCAGCCTCACTAATTACCACAGCCCCACCCAACCACAGGTGGCCTCATTTTATTTGATAATAATCTCTCAGTTGTTATTGCCTATGCATCGCTCTGCGCATGTGTGGCTTTATCATTAACTCTTGTTCCGAATCCAAAGAGGAGCTAGATAATTGATCTCCTTCTGAGCTGTCTGCCACACTCTCCTCCTCCCTGTCACTCATGTCTTCTTGGTCAGAGGAGCCTTCATCATCAGATTCCACCGGGAGCAAAACAGGCCTGCGGCATGTGGATGTCTCCCCCACATCCACAGTCCTTGGGGCAGGAGCTGGGCCAGAGCTAACCACAACAATTATCAGGCCATTATGAACTATAACCATAAAAATATGTAGATTTTACCTTAAGCATTGGGTTAAGGAAAAAGCTTATTGATTCTAAATTAGGAGGAGGAGCAGGAGAAGGTAGATTTTACAGAAATGTTTAAAGATTAGAAAGAAAAATAAAACAAAGCAAATAAATAAGTAAATAACCATGTTTTCCATTCATTAAAGAGAGAATTGGTGCAAGGGGATGAAAGGAGAATAGAAACAGGAATATTTTCTAAGATGAAGACATTTTCAACAACCCCCATTGCATTCCATTGATGAATGAAGAGGCTAAAACTGTGACTAGAAACATTTAACAGCAACTGATAGGTCTCTGTGTCATATCTGTCAAATTGTCGTCTCAAGATCAACATGGCTAATATTCACCCTGTCTCCAAGTAAAATTCTTCTTTTCAGGAAGAATCTTCTGGCTTGAGATATCAGTGAAAAATAATCTAAATCCAGATGTATTTTTTCCTGGCTCGGTTAAATATTCTAGCCCTCAGATCTCCATGGTGGATAGAAAGCCAGCTCCACCAGTGTTTAGGATTAGTGATGGGCAAACTGAACCCGCACAATTCGGGTCCATACCGAATTTTGCGGTGTTCGGTATGCTGAACACGAACCCGATTTTTTTTCAAACTTTGGGCATAGTTCGGCATTGGAATCCAGGAAGTGATCACCTTGGCATCCTTAGCAACCTGCCAGTGACGTCAAAGCTTTGCCCCTGGAATCTCTTTGTGGGAGGGATTCCCCGTTCGGGTTCAACTTCGGGTTCGGTTTGGGTTCGGCCGAATTTTCCGTAAAGTTCGTCCGAACTTGCCGAACCCAAACACCATTGGGTTCGCCCATCACTATTTAGGAGATATTGAGACTGAGTTAGAGGCTATGCTCAAAGTCCTGTGCTATTAGATGCACATTCTACAACATCTGGGTACATATAATGCTAGTTTATTGATCTCAGATCACTGCAACTACTTATTTAGCTAAAAATGATTGAATACGCAATTGGCTATGAAAAGGAGGAAGTTAACTGTAGTCTACCTCGTGGCACATACTCCCGGATGCTCTTAATATTCATAATAATTTTCAGGCCTAAATATTGAAATATTTCCTTTAATTCAAGGTTGGGTTTATCTTACTTTCCTTACCAGTTTGAAGGTGCGCATTTGTAGAAGGTTAATTGCAAGCCACTTTCAAGCAGTGATGATCAGGGAAATAGTTTGGGGATGTGACAAGCCAGGTTTCACTACCTTTTTTGCCAATTGTGGCCAAATTTCCGTCACCTGTTTGCACAAACTGGTCTGAACCGATAGCAACCCATCACTGCTTTAATTCTACAAACAAAAAGCACTGCAGGTAATCAGTGTGAAACTGTTCAACCTCATACTTCCTCTCAAACTATCCTGAAGCACTCATATAGTTTCTTTAGATAGACTCCTATTACTAGAATTCTTAAAATATTCCTTAATAATTGTACTCAGCACAGTTAATGATTTTGTTTCTGCAGACATTAGTTCAGTAGATGTTAGTTCAGTTATTTCAGTAGCAACCAGTAAGTTAAATTCTTCCTCAATGGTGTGCAGCTTACTATTTATCATTTGTTGCCTGCAAAGTATAAACCCGGGTAGTTCTTGTTTTCTTTAAAAAGTAATCTACTTTCAATTTATTTATTTGTTTGTTTGTTTGTTTGTCAAATTTTTAAGCCCCCCCCCCCTCCATAAAATATCCCTGAGTTTCATCAAATGAAATTCTGGTCTTTCACCTGATTTTTCATCAGTGTCAAAATGCAGTCTGCACTGTTGCCATGAGCCCACTGGTTACAGCACAAGTACATAAGGATGAAATTTGTGAAATGCCATTACATACTGTTATTATTGCCCCATCTTCCCATGCATCCATGGTAGATCTACTTTATCGATTTACCTTTGTATTTTTTCCGATGAAAAAACTTGCAGCCTCTTCCTTGATAGCTATCTAGGCTTTTCTAAAACAAACAAACAAAAGCCAGCAATATTATTTCTTGTCTTACCTACAGACGTTTAAGCCAGTACACACAATAATTCCCACCTTCACAATAGGAAGGGACTGGACTAGCGGCAGGGTAAGGTACAGTTCTATGAACCGGTAGTAGCAGTGGCAGGAGGTGTCCACAAACCAATAGTGATGGACTGGACTTAAATTGAGTGATTAAAACCAAAGTTATATCCACAGAGCTTCTCAGCATTTGCTCCAGAACCAGATATATTTCTTTTCTCTTTCCCATTTTCCTGTGATATTTCCTATATTAGCAGGGCTGCAATACCAACAGGTAGCAAAGTTTCTCTTTCATTGATGCACTTCTCTACTGTGTTCTGTGTAGATATCAGCTGTTAGGAATCATAGTTAATTTACAGTACTATGCACCAGCTTGAATGTATAACTTTATTTTGTATACATTTCAGGCAATAACTTCCACAGCAGTTAAAATAATTAGTAGCATTCTGCAAAAAAACAAAACAAAAAACAAAAAAAAATCCCACCAAAACAAATCAATGTGGCCACTCAAGGAAAGAGGGGGAAATGTTAAATTTAAAGCTTTATGTTGCAAGTCGGCTCTTAAAACACCATCCCTCCAGATTGCTTTATAACATTTACTTTTTTTCCCTTTTTCATTTAGATTAAGATTGCTCTCCAACAAAACATTCCTGTTTTGAGCTTTCTATCATCTATCTATCTATATAGTGCTTTCTATTATCTATCTATCTATCTATCTATCTATCTATCTATCTATCTATCATCTATCTATCTACCTATCTACCTATCTACCTATCTACCTATCTACCTATCTTCCTATCTACCTATCTACCTATCTACCTATCTACCTATCTTCCTATCTACCTATCTACCTATCTACCTATCTACCTATCTACCTATCTACCTACCTTCCTACCTACCTACCTACCTACCTACCTACCTACCTACCTACCTACCTATCTACCTATCTACCTATCTACCTATCTACCTATCTACCTATCTACCTATCTACCTATCTACCTATCTACCTATCTACCTATCTACCTATCTACCTATCTACCTATCTACCTACCTACCTACCTACCTATCTATCTATCTATCATCTATATCTCATCATACTGTCTCTCTTTCTCTCCTCTCTTTCTCATCTATCTATCTATCTATCTATCTATCTATCTATCTATCTATCTATCTATCTATCTCTCCTCTATCTATCATCTATATCTCATCATACTCTCTCTTTCTCTCTCTCCTCTCTTCCTCATGTATCTATCTATCTATCTATCTATCTATCTATCTATCTATCTATCTATCTATCTATCTATCTATCTACCTACTTATCTATCTATCTATCTATCTATCTCTATCTATCTATCTATCTATCTATCTCTATCTATCATCTATCTATCTATCTATCTATCTATCTATCATCTATCTATCATCTATCTATCTATCATCTATCTATCTATCTATCTATCTATCTATCTATCATCTATCTATCTATCTATCATATATCTAATCTATCATCTGACAGAGTTTAGCAGAGTAGTAAACAATTCTTAGCATTACAACCTTAAAGCAAACATAAAAGCAGAATGCTTCAAATCCAACAATCTGAAGTGGAAGAATGGTGAATCAGAATACATTATTGATTTGAAAGAACTCAGAGTTCTGGGATTCTTTTTTTTCTTTTTTGAAAATGTTCTAGAGAATATGTTGTGGGGAAAATATGTTTATGAAATAAATGTTGCCATTCAAATAAATTACTGGACTTTACAGGAACAAAGCTCCACAGATGGCAGCTACTCTGGAAGCAACACTGAAAACGCAGTAGGACTTAACTGTTGTATAAAAAAAGGAGATTTGCAGGAACAAATAAACAAGTTGCAGAGTTCACATCCAAAATTTAGAGAATTGGCAAGAGCTTTTCTTTGCAGAAGACTTGCTTTCTGCTACAGTTTGTAAGCATCAAAGGCTGAGTTAAACTGCTAGCCACCACGGCTTGAGTCGGAAAAAAAGATGTCAGGAAATTTGCCCCATTCTCCCATAACTGATTTCTATTCAGCTACTATAACACAGAGAGAGGGGAATAATGCTGCTACATTAACTTAATTTTATGAGCCCAATTAAATATTTCTTGCAGAGTTCTTGGTGCTTTCGGAATTTAGTTGTTTGCTTTCTCAGTTTTCATTACCCATCTAGGTAACATCATCAATGTAACTGAGTGCAGAGTTTGTTACTGGTTTATGTAGAGCATGTTACCCCATCATTTTTGGCAGAGAATAGTTTTGTCCTGGGTGGCTCCTTGTCTTAGTGTCATATAATCTTTATAGATTCAAAGTGGCAGCTTTCATTCATTCATTCATTCATTCATTCATTCATTCATTCATTCATTCATTCAAAAGCAATGACACAAGAACCCATGAAAAATAATTATGCTTAAAACCTTTTAAAACTTATGTGTCTTGATTCTAGCCTTAATTCCAGTGAGAATCTATTCTAAAAACTCAGAACAAAGGAAAAAAATGCTCTTAACCGTGATTAGTTTTAATGTCTTAGAACAAAATTACCCTGGGTTTATAATCAACTGATACTTGCTGTTGTGGTTAGCTCTGGCCCAGCTCCTGCCCCAAGGACTGTGGATGTGGTGGAGACATCCACATGCTGCAGGCCTGTTTTGCCCCTGGTGGAATCTGCTGATGAAGGCTCCTCTGACCAAGAAGACATGAGTGACAGGGAGGAGGAGAGTGTGGCAGACAGCTCAGAAGGAGATCAATTATCTAGCTCCTCCTTGGATTCAGAACAAGAGTTAATGATACAGCCATGCATGAGGAGAGTGATACATAGGCAACAACAACTGAGAGATTATTATCAAAGAAAATGAGGCCACCTGTGGTTGGGTGGGGCTGTGGTAATTAGTGAGGCTGCTATAAATAGCAGCCTGTGGGTTTGGCCATTGTGGAGGATTATCTGATCGTTGTGTTTCGTGACTGATTTACTGACTTTGACCTTTTGTGTGCTGATTTTTCCCCGCTTTGAAACTAAACCAGAGCAAAGTGTGTTTCACTTTGTAAAAGAAGAAGGACTGGGAATTACCTCACAGCTGCAAGATAAGTATCACAGAACTGATAAGGGACTTGTACAAATTACCAGTTTGTTTGGAGACAAGTGCTCTTTGCTATACCAAAAAGGGCTTACTTTAAGTGACTTTTCATTATAAAGAACATTGTTTTGAATTTTCAAATGTGTGTACTTGTAAATTTTTGGGAGAAGTCTGCCAGAGAGCCCGACAGAACACTTACAGAGGCATGAGCCATCAACATGTTTTTCAAATGCTGGGTGTGCCTATATACATGGCATGAATTCTCAACAACCATAAATTTGTTTTGGTACCGTTCTGAAATTGCTGATTAATATAACACTTAGTAAGGAAAGGAGATAGGAGCATATAAGAAAAGAGCAAATAAATATAGACCACAACATTCTGTATTCAAATAAAACAATAGACTTACTATGTGACCCCCTATTTCACCTGGAAGAAATAGTGTGTCACAAGGCAGTCAACATCAGCAAGTTCTTTCTTGTGCATCAATTTCTGAGAGAAAGATGAGTGCCAGGCCAAGATTTTACAGAACTGAAACCTCTCCTCTTTTTATACACATTGTACATTGATGCAAAGAAGAAGAAAAAACAGACCTTTGCCTGCTTGTTCATGGGCATTATCTTGACATTCATTCTGATATTTTTTGTGTTTTGAATTGGTATTTGGAACACATAACTATGTTCCAATAGTTCTGTGGACTGGAAGACTCTTACATGCAAACACAATCTAGAAAAAACCATTGCAGCAGAGGCGGAGTAACGACATGGACCCAGAGCTGGATTTAAAACTGGGTCATTTTTATTAATTAAATTAGCATAATTTATTCATTAAATTAGCATAAATTTAACTAAACCTAACAAGGACCCGCAGGGTCAAACAATTACTTCCGGGGCGGAAAATGACGTCAGAAAAACTTCCGGGGCAACTTATGGGCGTAGCTCCATGCTGATCCAAGTGAAGGGCCCCGCCCTCACCTGGATCCCAGCCATGCACCTGCATGTGGGAGGTCTCGCCGTCTAACCCCTACAAGGGGATAGAAATGGGCAGGACCCAAAGGCAGGTTCCCCCCAATTGCTCAGATTGAACTAAAGGCACCATGAGCCCTCGGAGACAACCTGTCAATCATCCCCAAAGATGCCCAACGGAGAACACGCAGTTGCTAACCACCACCCAATTTCCGCCCCTAACCTGCCAACCCAAATGACCAAAGGTAAGCCAATTAGACTAATCGGGGAGCGGAGCACCCCCTAACCATCCATCCGTCACCACAGTGTGGAATAGGCGAAAAAACAATCGCAGAAAATACCAAGACCGCCAAAAATTCCTATTCGGCCCCCTAAGGGTGACCCACAGTGGCACACTGAAAGATAGGGAGGGCGGGTGGGTGTTTACCTGCTCGTTGTCGGGGCGAAAAGGAGGCCCCAAGCCTGCGCAGCTTCTTTTATAGGGCTGGCAGGCTCCGCCCCCCCCAACGACGTCATCGGCCAGGGCCAATGACCAAAGATGGCTGGGATCTCGCGAAATCTCACGAGATCCTTGCCCTCAAAATGGCGGCTACGCCAAGGGCCGTGTCTCCCTGGCCCTGCAGTAAATCCGGGCCGGTGATAATTCACCGGCCATGCAATTTAGAAGTTCAGGTGCTTTTCCAAAGCTCCTGAGGCAAGACAAAAAGCAATGGATGGAAACTAACCAAGGAAAGAAATAACCTAGAACTAAGGAGAAATTTCCTGAAAGTTAGAACGACTTACCTCC
This sequence comes from Erythrolamprus reginae, assembly GCF_031021105.1. Taxonomy (NCBI): domain Eukaryota; kingdom Metazoa; phylum Chordata; class Lepidosauria; order Squamata; family Dipsadidae; genus Erythrolamprus; species Erythrolamprus reginae. The sequence continues at coordinate 118,311,588 of NC_091953.1, forward strand.
AAAAGCTGTTTATGCTCCAATACTGGAGGTCTCTCTTCTTAGAGATTGGACAACGACTTGTCTGAAATGGTATATATTTTCTTCCTTGACCATATAGCTGGATTCGAAAACCTCAAAGATCTCTTCGAACTTTGTTATTCTGTTAACTGACTGATTCATATGCACAAAGTCAACAGGGAATTTTCAGTGTTGTAAAGGCCAGTTGAAAAATGAAGTATATCAAAAGTGTTTACATGTATACTAATAATTTAAATTTGTAACCTTTGTTCATAACATGCCGCTCATTATATGCCAAGGCTATTTCATCAAGACTCTTTCTTTGTTTTAAAAGATGTTTTCAATCTGCAGTGAAATGTTATTGCATCAAATAAATTTGCTTATTAGAGAATCAATTGAGTCTTTAGTGGTTTTTCCCCATTTTTTCAAAAAAGCAAGGTCAAATTGTTTTATAATATACCTTTCCTATTTCAAAAATCATTCATTAAATCATTAAAACAAAATCTCTAATGATACATAAACTTCAAGAAGAAGAAAAGGCATTCATTATAAAAATAGTATAGTTGACTTGGTTATTTTAATTGGAAAACAATACTAATAACATGATTGGCTAATCAACTGCAAAATATAACAAGCATCAGTAGGAACATCAGTAGAAGCTTTGTGCAAAGATTAATAGCACAATGGAAGACATGCTTGCTGTTGAATAGTGACAGACTGGTAGAGGTTAATATCAAGGGAGGAATCTTTCAAGGAAACTGACTATCAACTGTTATGACCCAGGATTGGTGCACAAGCAGGCAGAAATTTGTCAAATTTCTGCCTACGGCGCCTAAAACACTATTTGAGTATTGCCCACAAGATCATATGCAGCAACGTCCTACTTCAGCTTCAACCGCAACAACACAAGAGCACATAACAGATTCAAACTTAATACGAACCGCTCCAAACTTGACTGCAAAAAATATGATTTCAACAATTGAATTATTGAAGTGTGGAACTCATTGCTGGACTCAATTGTGTCAACCCCTAATCCCCAACATTTCTCCCTTAGACTCTCCACGATTGACCTCTCCAGGTTCCTAAGAGGCCAGTAAGGGGCGTACATAAGTGCACTGGTGTGCCTTTCATCCACTGTCCAATTGTCTTTCCTTTCTCTCACTTATCATATATATTTTCTTTCTTTCATATATCCTCTCCTCTAAGTTCACTTTACCCTTATATATATTACTACATGTCTATTTTTCTTCCTATGTATTTGTGTATTGGATGAATGAATGAATGAATGAATGAATGAATAAATAAATAAATAAATAAATAATTTTTATTCAACCACCGTTTCTCACAATTCCCATACCATAATGCAACAATTCCCAATCCATTCTCCAAGGTCTATGTCCCCAGATTACCCTTACAGTCTAACAGCAAGATTTGAACACACACATGCTTTGTGCAACTTCTTGGCATTGAAAGTCCACAGGAGTCAGCACCACTCCGGGGCAAGACAGGCTCTCAAACTTGACAAAGTTCACAATGAATGTCAAAGCCAATTATCAAACCTCAGTCCACACCAGCAAGGATTCTGGAGCAAAGTTCTTCTCAGAACTGCGAAGTGTGTGGCCATGAAATACAATATTTGTTCTTGAATAAAACCCCTCCTAATGCTGTCTCCTTAAGAGCATCCTCAGGAGGAAAGGTGGGGTGCCTTCAGGGGTGGGCTGCTGCCCAGATGGGGGGGATGACACAGTTAGGTAGCGAAAATGGAGCTCCAATCCAGAGCACCCAATTTGCACTGAAAGATGAAAGAAAATGCAGGGCATCCTGCCTAAGTCATGTCCAAAGTGTGGTAGTAAAAATGTTGGTAGCCCTTCATTGGTGCCTTCCTCTGGAATAGTCAGGTCACCCTGTGCTGATTCTGCCTCCTGTCCATTCTCTGCACTTGGGATCAGGTGGGGCAGGCATTTGCTCATATCTAGAGCCCCACACCTTTTCTGCTCTACTCTTTCTCCTTTCCAAATCCCCCCCTCTTCCTCAATTAATCTGTACCCTCTGTTCTTCACTGTCTAGTCTTCTGAAGCCTGGGGGACCTGGGACTTCCTCATCCTCATCCCCTGGTCATTCCTCAGGGGCATAGGGACTGTGCCCACCCCCTCCATCAGCCCAGCTCCTCCTCCTCCTCCTCCTCCTCCTCCTCCTCCCCGGACCACACTCTCTATCAATAGTTGTCATTGCACTGATTTATCTCTCAACAATATCAACCAATATTGGGCCATTGAACATCAAAAACATCTGCCAAGCTATCCCACCTCTTTTAACTGTACAATCTGAAACGGTATGGAAAAACAGCATCTGAAATAGAAGAACTACTTGACACTGTCTGTTCATACAGCCAAGATATTGCAGTGGATTTGGGAATGGACAAATGTGTCACACTTGCTATCAATAAGATAAAAACAGTGAAATCTCATGATCCCCTATAAATCTGGATGACGATGATCAATACAAATGCCTGGGCATCCTTCAAGTGACTACATCAAGCATGCTGAGGTTAGAAGTACTGTATTTTTTGCACTGTAAGACACTCCAGACTATAACATGCACATTAGTTTTAGAGGAGGAAAACAAGGGGGGAAAACTGGTTCTGCTGCCCAGCATCTATCTGATATTCATCTATTGTCCTTGCAACAAACAGCAAACAGCTTGGTCAGCTTCAGCATGGTATCACAGTCCCAGCCTATGACTTGTCAGGGCTCTGATCCATTGTACCCACCAGTGGTCAACTGAGCTAAACTGCTGCTGCTGCCAGAGAATACTGGAGCTTTTGCTCCTGAGCAGTTGATTGGTGTGTTTCTCTTTCTGTCCCTTTCTGTCTCTCTCTCTCTCCATGATAGGAAGATAAATACCAAATGCAGTCTAAACATCTAAGCATCTACATGCAAAGCAAATGCAAAATATTTCCCACCCCTATGAACTTTACTCTCTGACATGGCCCCTTTTTTTCTTCCTGCTCTTCTTTGTTCCTACATCTAATGAAGGAGTTTAATTTTTTTATCCTCATTCAGCAAGATGCAAAGAGCAGCAAGTGCCTAATATTCCATGCCTATTTAAATAGCAGGTAAAAACAAAAGGTTTCTGAGGCACCAACTGTGCTGTCATTTGAAACCAATGATATAACATAAATTGTCTCCCTTAGTCTCCCTTGATTTTAAAATTTCAGCAAAAGACATGTGAGATACTGTAGCCTAGAGAATAATTCTCTGCCTTACAAGGCAAAGGTGGCAGGTTCAAGTCCCAGTGGGTATGGCTAGCTGATGAGGCCAAAATAAGGCCGAAATAGATCTATCCTAATCTCCCTTAATTTTCAAATTCAGCAAAAAAAACCATATGACACATACAGATAGAATTGTCGGCTATCAATAAAATTAACTGCCTTGGAAATGGCCCTGGGTTGGGCCAAGAGGCAAATAAGGAGCTGTGATGTTCCTTCAACACACCAGGGTGTTTCGACACAAAAATATGTAACCCTTCCCTGGTGTTCGGGTTCAGCCGAACTTTGCGTGAAGTTCATCCGAACCTGCTTAACCCGAACATCGTTGTGTTCTCCCATCACTACTCAGGTTTCATCCTTCTGAGGTTGGTAAAATGAGGACCCAGATTGTTGGGGGCAATATGCTTGCTCTCTGTAAATCGCTTAGAGAGGGCTGTAAAGCACTGTGAAACAGTATATGTCTAAATGCTATTGCTATTGCTGTAGAATTCAGCCTATATCAAGTTCATCCATCTTGCTACTGACCGTCCTTTTCTTCTTTTTCCTTCCATATTCCCCAGCAAAATGGACTTCTCAAGAATTTTGGGTCTTTGCATAATATGCACAAAATGTGACAATTTGAGACGGGTTCTGAAACACACCCACATACACTGTTCCAAGATGCTTCCAAATTGTCCTTTCTTGCATCCACTTTCCCTTCTTCCTGGTGGAAAATCTAATGCTTTCTAAATACTTTCCCTATCATTTCCTTTTCTTCCTTACATGTTGGTTGTCTCCAAAAAATTACCCTTAACCTGGCCTACCCCCAATTCAAATTTATTATGATCCTTATAATTCTCACTAATTTTCTCCATTTTTATCATATCCAAATGATTCATAGCTTTCTTTTTTGCGTGCTTTAAAACATTTAAGGCCATGAAACTGAAATTTCAGATTATAATGTAATTAATGCAAGTTGCACAAAGAGGCAATTTGTTGACACACATATACAATATTAGACTAATTACTTGTAGAAAATTGTTGGCACACAGGATAGGTGATTCACTTTTCTTTCTCTGAAGTATAGATATTAGCTCTTCTCTTGCTGATCCCTGTACGCTGAAATGTCTCCAGCACAAGGGGAGCCAAATAACTTGCTTTACTATGCATGACTGCTTTGTATATTTAATATTTTCCACATTTAGCAATAGGGGAAGACAGTAAGAATCAAACCACTGATCTGGAAAATCAGTAGGCCTATTTGGAGTATAATCCTTTAGTCCAGTGTGGCTTTTATTAGTAACATGCAATTAAAACACACCCACGCAAACACCTACACAGAGAAAAGCATGATTGAAGGTGCATAGAGGGATTTGATGACCGTCAATGACATAGTCATCAGACTTAACTGGATTCTTTCTCAAAGTTTCTACTTTTGGAAAAACCTATTGTATAAATCTGAAGTTTAGAAACATAGTGATATTGTGCACCATCACTCTGCTAAACAAATAATTCACTCACCATTGTCAAACTAGTCACTCTATATGATACAGGGATATCTAACATGCCCAAGTATATCAGCGCTTTACTGCTCATCCTTGCTGATCTCAAGCACTAACAAGGAAAAGTATTACCTTAAATTCAGACACCACAGTATAGTTGAGTAACTGTTAATTGACAAAATTGATTGATAATAGACTAATATTAGATGAAATTGAATGATAATTGTTTGATAATTGATGAAAACTATGATGGATAGATATTTGATAAAAATGATAGATAATTGATCGATGTTTGATGAAACTGATTAATAATTGATTGATTGATTATCAGCTAGTAAAAAACAAAACAGGCTATGTAGCTAACTTCAAAAACTGCCACAAAAATATATATATAACCAAATAAAGATGAAATGTTCCAACTATCACAACAAACAAGAAGAAAACCTTCTGCGCACAAAATCCAACCACATCTTCTACAACTTCATAAATAACAAACTCGAGGACTCAAGACCCCTCCCACCACTAAAAAGACCCAACAACGAAGAATGCTATGATGAAACAGTCAAAGCTAACCTGTTCAACACTGGCTCAGTCTTTGTAAACAGCAACAGCTCATGGCCAAAATTCTCTAGTCCTACTACAAATACTCACAATGATTTAACACAAATAGACTTCACTGAACACAACATTGAAAAAGAAGTGTGCAGCCTAAAACCTTATCTGTCAATTGGATCTGATGGACTATGTGCGTACTTCCTAAAAAAGCTGTCCACAATCAGTGAAGGGCTGCAAAAAGTTTGCTACCACACTGTGGGTGTGACTTATTTTGTGGGTGTGGCTTGCCAGCCATGTGACTCGGTGGGAATGGCTTGACAATCATGTGACCCAGGGGTGGCTTAAAGGTAATGTGACTGGCTTAAAGGTGGCCAACTTGACATCCCTCACGTCAAATGTATAGACATACATAAGGAAGAGAACATCATCCTTAAATAACCAAGCACTTTCATGATTATTATCTCTTTACAGTATGTGTAAATTTGGTGATGTATCCTGGAAAAAAACAGCTGCTTCAAAACTGCTTGCAGTCAGATACTTCATTTCTCTTCTGTCTCTAACAAAAGACCTTCTAAAAGTTCTGATCAGGGGGGAGGGCATCGGACCAGAATATCTCCAGGACCGCCTTCTGCCGCACAAATCCCAGCAACCGATTAGGTCCCACAGAATTGGCCTTCTCCGGGTCCCATCGACGAAACAATGTCATCTGGTGGGCCCCAGGGGAAGATCCTTCTCTGTAGTGGCCCTGACCCTCTGGAATCAACTTCCCCCGGAGATCAGGACTGTCCCCCCCCTCCTCACCTTTTGCAAACTCCTTAAAACCCACCTCTGCCATCAAGCATGGGGAAATTGATTCCCCCAGGCCGTTCCATTTTGTTTGGGATGTATGACTGTTTTATATATGAGGCCAAAATAAGGCCGAAATAGATCTATCCTGGTCTCCCTTAATTTTCAAATTCAGCAAAAAAATCATGTGACATATATATGTTTTAAACTGTTTTTAATCATTAGATTTGTACTGTATTTTGTTGCTGTGAGCCGCTCCGAGTCTCCGGAGAGGGGCAGCATACAAATCTAACAAATAATAATAATAAAGTGCTATTATGGTTGGTTGCACAGTCAGCCAAAAGTTTAGACTAGATTTGGCATTTTTATCCACCCAAGCACTTCCAAGCATCTTGGAGAGGCAAATGTTGCTATTTGATGATGTTAAAAATATTTTTGCAGGATGTAAGAGATCTGCTGGATCCTAAATTGCCATGAGATTGTAACTCACTCATTTTCCAAATCTCATCTCTTGATGGCTGTACTAATTTTCAATACCTTAGATTCCACTCCTGTGGCAAAGTTCTTAAAGGATAATTTTGGCAACTTTGGTCATGAACCTATTTAAGAAATATAAGTGCAGTTACTAATAAAATGATTAGTTACTTTATTGCAAGTCAGCATTTGCTGTCATTTGTTACACGTTGAATGTTTACCTTTGTGCAATTAGTTGACAAAGTTTGTTCTGATTAATATAATCCCTTCTGTTTCTTTCTTCAACACTCCTGATCTTAACAAACTCCATATGTGTTTTTAAATGTTTTCCCCCTCTTCTATATCCTTCAAGCATTGACCATGCATTGACTCGTTCTTCCAATTAACAAATTGATTTTCAGTTGTTTCTTTTCTATACAAACCTTTCACCTTTGTTGTTTTCAACAACTTTTCATGATTGACTTCCTTTAGCAACAGTTCCTGGCTTTTGTTAATGAAGTTATTCAGGCCATTATGATTTACCTGAAGGAATCATAAATCCATACCACTTTTTGGGTGCAATTCATTAGTTTTCTTCTGATCCGAGATTTCTAGTTTCATCTGAAGCCAATCAACAATTCTTACTTATTGACTAACAGAAACAATCCAGGTATTGATTCCTTTAATGATGTTTCCAGCAATTAGCTGATTTCAAAATTTCCTGAACACATTTGGCAAGTTTTGGGAGATGTAATTTCATAGACTCGATTCTGTAATAAATTGGAACCTTCCAAAATTCCCAAACATTTGCAGCCTTCTTTGAGTGCCTCTGCCTTTATCAAACTTCCATTGCTAAGCTGTATTCCATCATCTTCAGTAATTTTGTCTGGCCTTATTCCTGTAGTTATACACTTGTGAATGAGACTGAGTGACTAGCCTGCTCACCTCACCACTCAGGTTGTTTACCATCAATAACTCTGAACGGAGTAGCATACCTCAGACACAGCTGGTGCAGCTTGCCAAGGAACAGGTAACAGGAAGCCTTTGGCCACTGGCTTTTTGTATGCTCATTCCTAGTTTGGTGAGCATAATTTGCTCAAGTTTTTGTCACCTCCGAATTAGATATATAGAATGAGCTGGGGTGGCACAGCAGGTAGAGTGCTGTACTGCAGGCCACTGAAGCTGACTGTAGATCTGAAGGTCAGCGGTTCAAATCTCATCACCGGCTCAAGGTTGACTCAGCCTTCCCTCCTTCTGAGGTGGGTAAAATGAGGACCCGGATTGTGGGGGCAATATGCTGGCTCTGATAAGAAGTGATATTGCTAACATGTTGTAAGCCGCCCTGAGTCTAAGGAGAAGGGCGGCATAAAAAAATCAAATAAATAAATAAACAAACCAACCAACCAACCAACCAACCAACCAACCAACCAACCAACGAATGAATGAATGAATGAATGAATCAATCAATCAATATTACAAGGGTTGCCTAGAAAGTAATGGACCACATTTTTTTCAACAATTATTTATTGAACACAGTAAAACTTACAAACAAGAAAGAATGATGTTTCTTCTACACTCCCTATTTTTCCACATAATCTCTGTCCCATTCTATGGCCTTCCTCCAGCGAGACAAAAGGGCATGTATGCCCTGTCGGTACCATTCCTTGTTCTGGTCACAAAGCCATTTCTGCACTGTACCACTCCTTGTTCTGCCGCACGAATCCCAGCGACCGGTCAGGTCCCACAAAGTTGGTCTTCTCTGGGTTCTGTCGACTAAACAATGTCGTCTGGCAGGACCCAGGGGAAGAGCCTTCTCTGTGGCGGCTCCGACCCTCTGGAATCAGCTCCCTCTAGAGATTAGAACTGCTCCTACCCTCCTTGCCTTTTGTAAACTCCTTAAAACCCACCTCTGTCATCAAGCGTGGGGGAACTGAGACATCTCCCCCTGCCTATGTAGTTTTAGTGCATGATATGATTGTATGTATGTTTTTTTATATTGGGGTTCCTTGCTTTTAGATTTTTTTAATGTACAATTGTTATTTTAGATTTTAAATTATTAGATTTGTCAATATAGATTGTTTTTATCACTGTTGTGAGCCGCCCGGAGTCTGCGGAGAGAGGCGGCATACAAATCTAATAAATAATAATAATAATAATAATAATAATAATAATAATAATAATAATAATAATAATAATAATAATAATAAATCCCTTCTTGGCCTCACCCTCTGTGCCCAGTGACTAACTGTACTTCTGTTGACTGCAGATTCTCCATAAACTGTACACAAACATTTGTGAATGTTCCCAATAGTTTCTTTCTCCGCAGTGAGAAATTCAATGATGACACACTGCTTGTAACATACATCACATACACAGGCCATTTTGAAACACTGCTGCAGCTGTGCTATCTGTCTGAAGAAATACAAAATTTACACATACACTCCTGACAATTCAAATAATGGATATCTAAAGTTTTGCATTCATACCATTATTGTGGGCTGAGAAAAAAAATGTGGTGCATTACTTTCTGGGCGACCCTTCTACATGTGGTCCTCAATGTACAACAGTTAATTTAGTGATCGTTCGAAGTTACAACGGTGCTGAAAAAAACTTATGACCATTTTTCATGCTTAGGACTATTGCAGCATCACTGTGGCCACATGATTTACATTTGGAAGCTTAACAACTGATTTCTATCATGTGACCTGGGGTCATGTGATTCCTTTTTGCACCATTCTGACAAGCAAAAATAAATAAGGAAACAACTATGCTACTAATTTATGAACAAATGTGGTGATAAAAGTTGTAAACTGGATGATATGCTCATGGCCCAGATTATAATTGGATAGATGGTTGGCCAAATTTGATAAATAATTAAATTTGTAATAATTTGTAACAATTACAAATTTGATAAATAATTAAATAATTCACAGTTGTCTTGAAAATCTTTCAAAAGGATATTGGTAAGATTTTTTTTAAAAAAACAACAACATCCAAGTTCTGTCTATAAGAGATTTATATATGTAACTCCAGCTTTCAAACCACAAGAAACCTCTAAAGAATGGAAGGAAAGTAATAATCACACTACTTGCCAAACAGAATTTCATTACAGTAGCACAGGTTGGCAAATGCTTTTTCTTGGAGCAGGAAACGTGATGTAACAAGGCAGCAGGCTTTTAAGTAATCATAGGCAACTTTTCAATAACATGGGAAGTCATTGTTAAAACCTTGCACAAAAGCTACAGTAGATGACTGATGGCATGTCAAAGAATCCATTAGATAGTACCTGAAATGTATGTGTACTGCTCTTTAGCAAAAATGGATAACTCTTCAAAATCAATTACTTTTCATTCAATCTCCTTGATTAAACTTTGACCAACTACCCAGCTTTGGAACTCAAAAGGCTGCATAAGTGTGTGTTTTCCTGCAGTTTCCAGAGATGATTACACACTGTTGTGCAGCATTGTCCTAGCCTACTGTTAAAAGGAAGGGTAGCTCAGCATTAAAAGGTTTTATTTTACTTAAGACTGTAGGGTTTCAGAGAATACCACATTGAGTTCGCAGGGAGTAAAGTTAAGGACCTGCATAAATCTTAGAAAGATTGGGAGTTTACATTTAGAAGCCTGAGAGGCACAGTTGATTGTTACAGGGAAGGAGAATAAATACAGAAGCTTTATAGTTCCAGTTGTGTAATATATCAGAACTGAAACACAGCCTGGTAATAGACAGGCTGATTCATTTTCCCATTCTTCCATTTCATATTGAAATGGAGTAAATATTCGTTTTACAAACCTACCTATTAAAATAGAGGTATAACAAGCAGGAAGAGGGAGATTATGATCCCGCTATATAGAATGCTGGTGAGACCACATTTGGAATAGTGTGTTCAGTTCTGGAGACCTCACCTACAAAAAGATATTGACAAAATTGAACGGGTCCAAAGACGGGCTACAAGAATGGTGGAAGGTCTTAAGCATAAAACGTATCAGGAAAGACTTAATGAACTCAATCTGTATAGTCTGGAGGACAGAAGGAAAAGGGGGGGACATGATCGAAACATTTAAATATGTTAAAGGGTTAAATAGGGTCCAGGAGGGAAGTGTTTTTAATAGGAAAGTGAACACAAGGACAAGGGGACACAATCTGAAGTTAGTTGGGGGAAAGATCAAAAGCAACATGAGAAAATATTATTTTACTGAAAGAGTAGTAGATCCTTGGAACAAACTTCCAGCAGATGTGGTAGATAAATCCACAGTAACTGAATTTAAACATGCCTGGGATAAACATATATCCATCCTAAGATAAAATACAGAAAATAGTATAAGGGCAGACTAGATGAACCATGAGGTCTTTTTCTGCCATCAGACTTCTATGTTTCTATGTTTCTAATATTACATTGTCTCTTGACAAAAATCCAAAAGCCTTAAGAATGTGCAGATTCCACTTGAAAGAGTCCATATTTCTGCAGCGTTTTCTTAGGTTCAGTCCTTGACCAAATGACACACTAGCGCAAATCTAACCCAATTCCTAAGGAGGCAGCATTAGATTAATAATATACAGTGGTCCCTCGATTTTCGCGAGTTCGAACTTCGCGAAACGGCTATACCACGGTTTTTCAAAAATATTAATTAAAAAATACTTTGCTGTTTTTTCCCCTATACCACGATTTTTCCTGCCCGATGACGTCATACGCCATTGCCAAACTTTCATCCGCCTTTAATAAATATTTTTTTTAATAAACTTTAATAAATAAACATGGTGAGTAATAATCTGAATGGTTGCTAAGGGAATAGAAAATTGCAATTTATGGGTTTAAAGGATTAAGGGAAGGCTTGTGATACTGTTCATAGCCAAAAATAGTGTATTTACTTCTGCATCTCTACTTCGCGGAAATTTGACTTTCCCGGGCGGTCTCGGAACGCATCCCCTGCGAAAATCGAGGGAACACTGTATACCTATAATAAAGGCATACATGTATAGAAATGATACAAAAAAATATGATTTTTGAAGAGACACCTACGGTATTTTTCGGAGTATAAGACATACCATTTTCCTCCCTAAAAGAGGCTAAACATTTGGGTGTGTCTTATATACCCACTAAAACCCTCATTGTGTATTGGACAAATAAATAAATAAAAATAAAGAAACAAAACTTTCTTGGGCTCCTCTGGCAGACTTCCCCCTCCCAAATCCCAACACCTACCCCCACCCCCATTTCTTATGACAGCTGAAGCGCAGTTGAAGGATGAAACACAGCAAGACTGACAAAGTGACTATTTTGGGATAAATTCGGGATAAACCTTCATGCTTCTATCAATTATTGTTATTTTTCCCTTTCCAAGCTCTGAATCATGATTTCTATTTCCTCTCTGGCATATATCTGCAGGATAGAGAATATGCATGCCACCTGACTTCAAACCAGTGGGAGACTTTTGTTAGCAGCATCATGTAATTGTTATCAACAGAGCACACAGAGAAAAAAAAACTCAGTCCCAGCTTGCACTGGAATTATCAAAGTTAGATCTCTTCCACTGCACCTACACTGACTGTTTACTCAGTTAAAACAATGCTTCGTGAAGAAATTCATGGGTGATATTCAGTGGCATGACCCGTACAAATATATCCTTTCTCTCCATTACTTTCCCGCTGAGTAACACATATTTAGGCTGCACACAGTGCCACATCTCCTGAACATCAACACTAAACGGCCATATAAAATAAAAATAAAGCCAAGCCGGAGATAAATAACAGAACATTCAGTACAAGTAGGCAATAGATAGAAAACAGGATTAAGGATTAAAGGAATGTTTCGTGGACATTAAAAAGAAATCCTTCCTACAAATGAAAAGCAGTAAAGCTCTTCTACTTCTGCAGCTATAAAACATCCTTGATTATTCTAAAAGCAAAAATGAAGTATGGAGGTCAGCAGGTTAGTCCTCAGTGATGTACCTCGAGTGAGCACAATGGATAATATCCTGGGGGACATTTTTTAAAATATATATATATATTTTATTGGTTTTTAAATGTTACACACAGATTGCACATCATACAACAAAAAACAGTGCCCTGTGATGATGCACCCACCACCTGACAACATACATACCCCACCACCAATTGGAGGGTCTGCACAAACATCTTTGACATTCTTCTAAGCTAGGATCTGCATTTTATTTACATATCAAAGAGTGATTCTAATTTATTCTTTATGGCTAGATCACAAATTCTACTTGTCATATAACCTCTCACCATATCCCATCGTTCCATCAGTTTCTTCAATTTATTTTCATTGTACATATTCATCCTTACCTCCATAATTTGGTCCACCATGTACCGATACCAATTCTGTATTTTGCTGCTTCTTTCCAACCCAATACAATTACTGCTCGAGCGCTTTAGAATGCTGCTACTTTTATTTTTCTAAATTCTCTTATATCTCCCTTTTTTACTAGTACTGCCATCTCTTTTGTGATTGTCCAGTTAATGTTTTTTTTTATTATTTTATTTTATTTTATTTTATTTTATTTTATTTTATTTTATTTTATTTTATTTTATTTTATTTTATTTTATTTTATTTTATTTTATTTTATTTTATTTTATTTTATTTTATTTTATTTTATTTTATTTTATTTTATTTTATTTTATTTTATTTTATTTTATTTTATTTTATTTTATTTTATTTTATTATTTTATTTTATTTTATTTTATTTTATTTTATTTTATTTTATTTTATTTTATTTTATTTTATTTATTTTATTTTATTTTATTTTATTTTATTTTATTTTATTTTATTTTATTTTATTTTATTTTATTTTATTTTATTTTATTTTATTTTATTTTATTTTATTTTATTTTATTTTATTTTATTTTATTTTATTTTATTTTATTTTATTTTATTTTATTTTATTTTATTTTATTTTATTTTATTTTATTTTATTTTATTTTATTTTATTTTATTTTATTTTATTTTATTTTATTTTATTTTATTTTATTTTATTTTATTTTATTTTATTTTATTTTATTTGTATGCCGCCCCTCTCCGTAGACTCGGGGCGGCTCACAAGACAATAAAAACAGTTCGTGACAAATCTAATAATTTATAATTTAAAATTTAAAATAGTTTAAAAAAAACATTAAGCAGACATACCTACAAACGTACCATACATAAATTATATAGGCCCGGGGGAGATATCTCAGTTACCCCATGCCTGACGACAAAGGTGGGTTTTAAGGAGTTTGCGAAAGGCAAGGAGGGTAGGGGCAGTTCTAATCTCTGGGGGGAGCTGGTTCCAGAGAGTCGGGGCTGCCACAGAGAAGGCTCTTCCCCTAGGGCCCACCAACCGACATTGTTTAGTTGACGGGACCCGGAGAAGGCCCACTCTGTGGGACCTAATCGGTCACTGGGATTTGTGCAGCAGAAGGCGGTCTCAGAGATATTCTGGTCCGATACCATGAAGGGCTTTATAGGTCATTTAACATCCTATTCATTTCATCTTGCACTTCTTTCCAAAATTTCTGTACTACTGAAGGCTCCCAGAACATATGCATAAAAACTCCTCTCTCTTGACATCCAAGCGAACAGGTGCCCTTCCCCTTCTTCTGAAAATATGCAAGTTGTGTTGGTGCATAGTACCACTTATCCTGGGGGACATGAAGTTGCAGATCAGCCTGTATTGCAGGTGTCCAATATTGGAGCATGTAGGTTGCAGAAATTAAAAATGGAAACAGCACAGATTCTCCTTCTATTGTATAGTTAAAGTATACCATGCTTTGCCATAGCAAAAGGCAGAAAAAGCTGAAAAATAGCAACGCTTGAAAAGAAGGAGTGTTTCCTTCACTAGTATTGACCTGCATAGTATAGATAATAATAGTTTTTACTATCAATCTTCCCTTAAATCAATCCACACAGTAAGCTTGATTGTAGAGGCTACTGAATGATTTTCAAGTTCCTCAACTAAGAGAAGCCTGAATAGTACTTTAAGTATGCCTGTCATTTCCATCAAGATATGCCTGTCACAAGGACGGCATCTGACGAAAAGCAGACTATTTCACAGTTTAAAGTAATGACAATATAATGAGTGAAAGTGGAAAGTTTATGACTCATGTTAAGAATGGAGTTCCTCTTCTTTGATTCCATGATTCATCGGATCAAGAGAAATCTAATGGCCCAAGACCAACTTCCAATTTGCAGAACTGTAAGCTTGCTTTTATCTTGTGTTCTCAAACATAGAGAATCCGGTAGCTTATTTACTCTTCAACAGAACATGAAATAGAAGCAGTAAGAAGGAGGAATAGCAATAACAATAGCACTTTGACTTATGCCATTTTATTGTGCTTTGCAGAATTAGTGGGCATAAGTGGTGTGTTCAGAAGTGCAGTGTTTCCCAACCTTGGCAACTTGAAGATATTTGGACTTCAACTCCCAGAATTCCCCAGCCAGCATTAGCCGCCCCGAGTCTTCGGAGAGGGGCGGCATACAAATCCAAATAATAAATAAATAAATAAATAAATTTGCTGGCTGGGGGATTCTTGGAGTTGAAGTTCAAATATCTCCAAGTTGCCAAGGTTGGGAAACACTGCATAAGTGGACCAGTGTGCCTACCATTCCTGTTGTAATGTTTCCCTCTTATTAGTACCCATCTCATGCATATAAACATAGTTATATCTATGTATACTACCAATACATACTTGACACAATAAAAATAAATTATTACTCTTAACAATCTGGGTCCTCATTTTATTGACCTTGGAAGGATGGAAGTCGGAGTCAACTTTGAACCACTCGGGATTAAACTCTTGGCAGAAAGAATAATCAGCCTGCAATACTGCATTCTAACCACTGTATCGCCAAGACTCTTCCTCAAGGAAGGAAGGAAGGAAGGAAGGAAGGAAGGAAGGAAGGAGGGAAGAAGGGAAGGAGGGAAGGAGGGGAGGAGGGGAGGAGGAGAGGAGGAGAGGGAGGGAGGAAAGAGGAAGAGGAAGGATAGGAGGGAGAGGAAGAAGACAATTATTGTTTTTGCTGAACATTTTGATGTCCTAAAAATCTGTTGAAGTTAAACATGCAAAGATAAAGCCTGCAGTATGTTTCAGTTTAAGTTCCATTTGGAAGCATAATTTAGGAAATACAGATTGTAGAAGTAGTTCTACAACAATGGTATTGAAAATACATTCACCCATGTTAGTACAAGGTACATGGTTGTTAGGGTTTGCCATTGTAAACTACCTATTGTAGTCTCTTGTACTATCACTTTAAATATTTTGGGCTGGTTCGCCATAAGAGGGCGCCAGTACTCCTTCCCTCAATGATGCTTTAACACTCATTCGCTTTTGCTTTGCCTTGAGGGGGGAGTGTATTTGCTTAGTGCTTATTATATTGGATGGCTTAGTGCTTGTTATGGATTGTTTCTATTTTGTATATATGTAAATAGTACTTATTAAGCATAACTAAGTCTGTGTCTTTTTCTTTGGCTTTACCACACATCCACCTTGTTAAAATTCTCTGCTCAGTGTATGTCAAAGGTCTCATAGCCTAGCTATACCGAGACATACCAGAAACCAAGCAGAAATGTATATGGTTGGCTGAAGACCAAATTCTCTACTTGCTAAAACATGGTTCAAAATAGAGTAAAATTTAAGAGCAGGCATTGTAGAAATTAAGAATGATCTGAAAATTTCCTTCCTCCCTACATTGCAAAAACATATTCAGTAAGATGGTGAATAAGCTCAACCTCCACTTTTAATGTTCCACCCCTTGCAACCTAGAGGGCTGCTCAGTGAGTTGATTCCAACTGGAATCATTAACCTGCACATTACAGGGCTGCTTCAAGATCACTGTGAAGTGATCTTCCCAATGGACACAATCTTGAAAAGAAAAGAGCATACATGACAGTAGAATCACACTGACAGCTGCCACTTTCTGGTTCATTTTTAACCGAGGTAACTCAAATACCCTGACCCCAAAATACACCCAAGATTCCTCCCAGTGGCAAGATGAAATATGGTATGATAAAATATTGAAGAACTAGGCAAGTGCAGCAGCCTCCAGCTCTTCTGTTGTCTCACAGAAATGCCACAGAATTTTCAATGATATTGTCTCTATTCTCAAGGAGCAGCAAATAAAACAATATCCCATTCGGGATTTGATCAGACATTGTTATATGCTATTTTTATGATGGATAACTTTACACGTAAACATTATAATAAGATTTTATTATGATAGTATGGGTGATGATGGCGATAACTTTTATTTATTTATTTATTTATTTATTTATTTATTTATCTTTCTTACTTACTTACTTACTTACTTACTTACTTACTTACTTACTTATTTATTTATTTATTTATTTATTTATTTTGTCCAATACACAATGAGGGTTTTAGTGGGTATATATCTATATACACATAGTAAAATACATGATGAAGGTTATAGAGGAGATACTCATAGTAAAATATACCTAAGAAATAATAGAAAAGAAGGTATAGTAATAGAACATATCAATGAAAGAATAGAAGAAGAGATATAGGGATAGAAGAAAGGTATAGGAGATATAGGAGACCAATAGGACAGGGGACAGAAGGCACTCTAGTGCACTTGTACTTGCCCCTTACTGACCTCTTAGGAATCTGGATAGGTCAACCGTAGATAATCTAAGGGTAAAGTGTTGGGGGTTTGGGGATGACACTATGGAGTCCGGTAATGAGTTCCAAGCTTCGACAATTTGGTTACTGAAGTCATACTTTTTACAGTCAAGTTTGGAGCGGTTAATATTAAGTTTATATCTGTTGTGTGCTCTTGTGTTGTTGTGGTTGAAGCTGAAGTAGTCGCCGACAGGCAGGACGTTGTAGCACATGATCTTGTGGACAATATTTAGATCTTGTTTAAGGCGTCATAGTTCTAAACTTTCTAGGCCCAGGATTGAAAGTCTAGTCTCATAGGGTATTCTGTTTCAAGTGGAGGAGTGAAGGGCTCTTCTGGTGAAGTATCTTTGGACATTTTCAAGGGTGTTAATGTCTGAGATGCGATATGGGTTCCAAACAGATGAGCTGTATTCGAGGATGGGTCTGGCAAAAGTTTTGTAAGCTCTGGTATGTAGTGTGAGATTGCCAGAGCAGAAGCTACGTAGGATTAGGTTTACAACTCTTGAAGCCTTCTTGGCTATATTGTTGCAGTAGGCTTTGGCACTTAAATCTTTTGTTATTAGTATACCAAGGTCTTTAACCGAGTGGGGATTATCTGTGATAATTTGATTATTCAGTTCGTATTTGGAGTTCAGATTCTTCTTCCCAATGTGTAGGACAGAGCATTTGCTAGTTGAGATTTGGAGTTGCCATGTGTTAGACCAATGATAATGGTAGACGGTTACCAAATAATTCATCAACTATGATTAAAATGTGTTTTTTTTAAGAAATACCCTTTTTGTATGAGCCTTTTCCATGTTCAGTCAGAACAAAATAGGGATGACAGATACTGTTGTGGTTTGGAACAGTATTAAGTGAAACAGTCCTTATGAATGCATTCATTATTATGTCAAACCAGAACATTTTTGGGATCCAGAAGGAGGCAGGAAATTATAGCCCCAGGTCAAGCAGAACAGACTTTGCCGGCTTTCTTTCCCTTGAGCATAAAGATTATGAGGGATCATATGGACTTCAGGGAAGCAGGGGTTGAATGACTTATCTAATCAGTCTTGCTCAAATGCATTTAAAGCTAATTTTGCCTGGCTGGTATAAGAGCTATTCATTTGGTTGAAGAAAAACAGCATTACATAGATTGTAGTTTCTGAGTCCACAATAACCCTAACCCCCAACATTTCTCCCTTAGACTATCCACGATTGACCTCTCCAGGTTCCTAAGAGGTCAGTAAGGGCCGTACATAAGTGCACTAGCCTGCCTTTCGTCCCCTGTCCAATTGTCTCTCCTTATCTCATATATCATATATATTTTCTCCCTTTCATATATCTTCTCCTCTACTTTTACATCTTTTCTTTATATATAATACTTCATGTCTATCCTCTTCAATATGTATTGTGTATTGGACAAAATAAATAAATGCAATAAATACGATAGGACTAGCACTACCATTAGCACTAAGACATATTAGCACTTAGATCCTTCATAGTTCTCTACAGCACACTGTGAGCAGTTTACAAATGTCAGCATATTTTCCCCAACAATCTGGGTCTCCCTTTTTACCGACTTCAGAAGGATGGAAGACTAAATCAACCTTGAGCCCATCAGTATCAAACTCGTGGCAGTGGACAGAGTTAGCCTGAAATACTGCACAACGATTGAGCCTTTTATCTCATCTCATCTCATATACCATACCACACTGCTATAACTGGGCTTCATGTCTCTTAGAATATTGAATCCTACAGCTGGAAGGGATCTTAGAGGTTTTCTAGTCCATCCTCCTCTCTGTTCTCCCTGTCTCTCCATCTCCCTCCCTCCCTCCATCTCTCTCCCTCTCTCTCTCCCGCCTTCTCCCTCCCCTTCACTGTCTCCCTCCCTCTCCCTATCTCTCTCCCCCTCCCTCTCTCCCCCTCCCCTCTCCATCTCTGACCCTCTCCCTCTCTATGTCTGTTCCTCCCACTTTCTCCCTCCCTCCCCTCCCCCTCTGTCCTTGTCCCCCTCCCTCCCCATGTCCATCCCTCCCCCCCTCTCCCTCCCTTCTGCTCCCTCTCTCCATCCCTCTCCCTCCCTATATCTCTCTCTCCCCCTCTCTCCATAGTTTCCCATTTGTTTTATGTACTTCCCCATCCTTACATGTCTTCTGGTTATTAAAAACATTTAATAAGCATGTAAACTTCACATGACTTACTCCACACAGTCTGTATTGAACCATTCATTGTTGTGAGCCACCCCGAGTCTACGGAGAGGGGCGGCATACAAATCTAATAAATTGAATTGAATTGAATTTAGTACATGGTCCATTTATTCTCAGTCATACTTTATTTCCATCCTATAGATGTTAAATAGGAATGTGAAAAGAATAAACCTCTGGGCTCCTCAAAAAACAAGAGCCTGGCATAGACTAGTTCAATTATATTGATAACTCTGTGCTTAAATTTTAACATGCCTCCCTGTTGAATATTAGCCTAAAGCAGATCAGAAAAAATATGTAAAGATGTTGTATCTATGTGATGTTCATCCACGGTGTTCAAAGAGGACCTTGACATCTAACAGCTTGTACACTGTCCACAATATGTCCGTAGGTGGCTGGAAAGTCTTATACGGGTACAAAATACTCTACCACATGTTGGGAAGACATGTGTGGGCACCATTGTTGCAGCATTTGCAGCTCTGGCTTTGCAGAGTGCTGGCTTCTCTTCTATTATGATTGTTTTTCTGTCCTCAGATGTCTGGCAGCCTTGGTGGATTAGCATGCACCATGTTAATCAATCTTTTGCCAGGGTTTCCCAGGAGGTGGTGTCGATATCAAAGGAGGCCTTCAACGTGTCTTTGTATTGTTTCCTTTGTCCGCCATGCAATCAGTTTCTTTTAGACATATCATCATTGAGGAGCTGTTTAGGGATGTAATGGTCTGATATCCTTGCAACATGACCTGCCCAGCATTTCTGGGCTTTCAACAGCAGGTTGTGAATTGATGGCAGGCCTGCTCTGGAGAGGACTTCTGTGTCTGGCACTTTATCCTGCCACTGGATCCTCAGAATTCTATGGAGACAGGTCATATGGAAGTGGTTCAATTGCCTAGCATGTCTCCTGCATACAGTCCAAATCTCACTAGCATACATCAGTGTAGTTAGCAATACTGCTCAGTGGACTTTGAGTTTTGTAGCAAAGCTTATTCGACACTATATGTATTGTCCCATATGACAACCAATAAGCACTGTGAGCCCACCATCACAGTGAAGGGAAGCATTGTCCCTTCACTGTGACAGAGGGTTGTTGGTATTTGGCTTTCAGAGCTGGCTGATGCATCACTTTGGTCTTCTTTATGTTGATAAGGAGACCAAATTTGTTGCATGCTATATCTATATAGAGATAGAAAGAATACAAAGGAAAACTATGCAGCTAAGATTCAAGAAGCTTGTTCAGTGTCTTATTTTGTCAGAAGAAACCTAAAACTAAGTTCAATAGAGTGGGAAAGGAATATTTCAGAAGTGCAATGGAGAGTGCCTACCGTCCCCTGCCCTATAGTCTCTCCTATATCTCCTATATTGTCTCTTCTATCTCTTCTATCTCTTCTATCCACCATCTATTATATCTCTTTTATCTCTTATATTTTCTGCTATTCTCTCTAGTTATATTTTACTCCTATATTTCTTTTCTATACTCTCTTTGATACATTCTACTCATATATGAGCCGGGGTGGCGCAGCAGGTAGAGTGCTGTACTGCAGGCCACTGAAGCTGACTTGTAGCTCTGAAGGTCAGCGGTTCAAATCTCATCACTGGCTCAAGGTTGACTCAGCCTTCTATCCTTCCGAGGTGGGTAAAATGAGGACCCGGATTGTGGGGGCAATAGCCTAGCTCTGTAAAGTGCTATTGCTAACCTGTTGTAAGCCGCCCTGAGTCTAAAGAGAAGGGTGGCATAAAAATCGAATAAATAAAATAAAATAAATAAATAAATAAATATATCCTCTATAACCTTCATTGTGTATTATTGTGTATTGGACAAAACAAATAAATAAATAAAAAATAAATAAAGAATGTATGGGCATTGAATGAATGTGTATTGTGTATAAACATGAATGACCAGTATGAAATTATGTTGAGTAGTTTGGTTGAATTGACAGAATGAATGAGGCTAATTGTAAGACAAACAATGTATAAAGAATAAATAGAGTAAGAAGGAGACGACAAAAATGTTTTGTTGGAGGGACAAGAACCTCAAAATCAAAGTCAAATAATAGAAATATTTTATGACTTGAAGTGTAGAAATCAAGAAAACAAGAGTATTTTCAAAGATCACAAATTAGATATAGGTATAGAAATTGGGTTTGTGTAAACCACTTTTAGCTGTGGTTCTTTTCCTTTTTATTATCTGATACTCTAATTACTGCAGAGTCCTTGGTGTTCTCTGAAGTCCTTTGCTTGTATGCAGATATTTCATTACCGAAATACATCACCAGTGTTGTAGATAATGAAACATGTGCATGAAAACAACTAAGCTTAGAGAGCACTTAGGATTCACCATTTCAATTCTGAGCTACAAATGTTCTCTTGTTTGGAACTTTAATTACTTTAGCTTAGTCTTTCATACTCCAGTGTATGCATACTCTGTCATTGTCCGTTTTTTCATAATGTATAAATTGATGAGTTGAAAGATGGATAATGAATTAAGGTTTAAAATATATTTTGCCACAAAATGTCCAGATGAAATATAGAAATTCTGCATCATAAGGTAAACATGAAGAAGATTGGCGGATCACCGTAACCATTTCTGTCCGACCAATGTCATTTTGTTAATGTGTCCATGTCTAAAACTTGATTGGTAGGATTCGAAATAACATTTGGAAGGGTGGAAGGGTGGATAACAGTTAGGGTCTGGATGGGTGTCAACAGACTTAAATTCAACCCTGATAAGACAGAGTGGCTGTGGGTTTTGCCTCCCAGGGACAATTCCATCTGTCCATCCATCACCCTGGGGGGGGGAATCATTGACCCCCCTCAGAGAGGGTCCGCAACTTGGGCATCCTCCTCGAACCACAGCTCACATTAGAGAAACATCTTTCAGCTGTGGTGAGGGGGGCGTTTGCCCAGGTTCGCCTAGTGCAACAGTTGCAGCCCTATTTGGACTGGGAGTCACTGCTCACAGTCACTCATGCCCTCATCACCTCGAGGCTCGACTACTGTAATGCTCTCTACATGGGGCTACCTTTGCAAAGTGTTCGGAAACTTCAGATTGTGCAGAATGCAGCTGCAAGAGCAATCATGGGCTTTCCTAAATATGCCCATGTTACACCAACACTCCACAGTCT
This sequence comes from Erythrolamprus reginae, assembly GCF_031021105.1. Taxonomy (NCBI): domain Eukaryota; kingdom Metazoa; phylum Chordata; class Lepidosauria; order Squamata; family Dipsadidae; genus Erythrolamprus; species Erythrolamprus reginae. The sequence goes on from NC_091953.1 coordinate 118,334,066, forward strand.
GCATTGGTTGCCGATCAGTTTCCGGTCACAATTCAAAGTGTTGGTTATGACCTATACAGCCCTTCATGGCATTGGACCAGAATATCTCTGGGACCGTCTTTTGGCGCACGTATCCCAGCGACCTTCTCCGGGTCCCGTCGACAAAACAATGTCGATTTGCAGGACCCAGGGGAAAAGCCTTCTCTGTGGCAGCCCTGGCCCTCTGGAACCATCTCCCCCCAGAGATCAGAATTGCCCCCACCCTCCTCGCCTTTCATAAGCTCCTTAAAACCCACCTCTGTCGTCAGGCATGGGGGGACTGAGATATCCTTTCCCCCTAAGCCTATACAATTTATACATGGTATGTTTGTGTGTGTGCTTGTTTGGTTTTTAATAAAGGTTTTTTAGTTATTTAAAATATTAGATTTGTTATATGCTGTTTTTATTATTGTTGTTAGCCACCCCGAGTCTATGGAGAGGGGCGGCATACAAATCTAATAAATAAATAAATAAATTTCCTCCCTAAAGCTGTACCCAACCACCTTCTCAATAAATGACTCAGGAAAGATCTTTGGAGATTGGTTGGAAATTATTCAACACCATTGAGACTGCCAATGGCTCATTAAACAGGTGACATTTATCTCATCCTTTAGCATAAGTGGATTCTATTACTACTTGCACCAAACCATGTAGCAGTTTCCAAGAGACCTTAATGGAGATCATGCATCTAATACAGAGGTGGCCATGGTCCCTGAGCTGAGGTCATTTGATAAGCAAAGTTAAAAATACTTGTTAGCATGTTTCACTTTAGCCTGCAATAAAATTAATACACATATTCAAAATACTATTAATCCAGGTATCCCTAGTATGAGCAATTTGGTTCATTCTTTTCTCATAGTTTACAAAAGTAAGACATAGTATACAACTGGGTTTTAATCCCACTTTTGAAATGTCTTCACAGTTACAGTATAATAGTATTGCCTATTTTGCGTAGAGATAATTATGATATGACCCAAAGTAATAAATGACTATATTATTTTTCAACAGCAAAAGTTATAAAAATGCATGAAATCTGATATTCTTGGGCTGTCTTGTCTTCAAAGAATTGCTTGAATAAGCTTCTTGAAACTTGGCTGCCTCATCTCCCTCTATATTTTTTCTCGATTTCTATATAGATACAGTATAGTTTTTTTCTGGTTTGTTTTAGAGTAATTTTTAACAGGTGGGTATGTAAAAAATTAAGCCAATGTTTTGTATCGATGTACACTGGGCATGACTGTCTTAGATCATTGCAGTTTTTAGGCATTTCGATATTTTATTATTTTCCTATTTCCATCTATATGAAGGAAATAAAGTAAATGGAATGTGTATTAAATGGTTCAATATCTACTATATGGAGCAAGACAAGTATGTGTGAAATTTGCATGATTATTAAATATAGACTATAGATCAGCAGTGAAATCTACTTACCTTCCCTGCCAGTTGTTCTGCGAGCTCTCTGGTAGAATCCTCCCAAAAATTCACAGGTACAAATTTCAGACACACACACACATTTGAAAAATTCAAAACAATGTTCTTTATAATGAAAATTAACTTAAACCAAGCCCTCTTTTGGTATAGCAAAGAGCACTTGTCTCCAAACAAACTGGTAATTTGTACAAGTCCCTTATCAGTTCTGGGATACTTAGCTTGCAGCTGTGAGGCAATTCCCAGTCCTTCTTCTTTCACAAAGTGAAACACGCTTTGCTCTGGTTTAGTTTCAAAGCGGGGAAAAATCAGCACACAAAAAGTCAAAGTCAGTAAAGCAGTCACGAAACACAACGGTCAGATAATCCTCCACAATGGCCAAACCCACAGGCTGCTATTTATAGCAGCCTCACTAATTACCACAGCCCCACCCAACCACAGGGGCCCTCATTTTCTTTGATAATAATCTCTCAGTTGTTGTTGCCTATGCATCGCTCTCCGCATGCGTGGCTGTATCATTAACTCTTGTTCTGAATCCAGGGAGGAGCTAGATAATTGATCTCCTTCTGAGCTGTCTGCCACACTCTCCTCCCCCCTGCCACTCATGTCTTCTTGGTCAGAGGAGCCTTCATCAGCAGATTCCACCCGGGGCAAAACAGGCCTGCAGCATGTGGATGTCTCCCCCACATCCACAGTCCTTGGGGCAGGAGCATGGCCAGAGCTAACCACAACACCAGTTTGGAAGCTCATGCTTTGCGTGCATGCGCTTTGCATTTTGTGTACATACTTTGCACATGCCACCATCGTGGGCATGTTATCACCCTATGAGAAATGCATAGAAGGCTTTATCTATGCACAGAGGGTTAAAACCAAGAAAATTGTGATGCCGTGTGGGTGGACAGAGCCTTGCACTGCCACTGCTACCAGTTCTCCGAACCACCAGCAGCAACTGCTACCGGTATGTCCGAACCAAGCTGAACCAGTAGCATTTCACCCCTGATATATACTTTTGTGATGTTAGAAGGAATTCTTGCAGTCAGTTAATGAAAAAGTACCCAAGTAACTGAAGACACCACAGCTGCTTTATAATTAACTAAGTGCAAGAATGTCATGTTCCAATCATAAGAACGTCTTCATAAGTCTCATCTGACAGAGTTTGTAAAGCAACTAGTTCGTCTCATTGAATAAGAAATGGAACATGAAAGGAAATTTCCCAGCCTTACATTAATGTTTTACGTAGTCTGAGAAGCAGTTAACCGAAGAGATGTCTTCATTGATAACTGCCCTATCTAACATGGTACATAGCTCCTGATGCTGAACTTAAATGTCCACCTGTGAGGGCAGCTATGGCAGGCAAAATAGGAAGAAATTTTATTGGCAGTGACTAAATATTTGTCAACTGCTGTGCCAACAGCAGCACGCCAGGTTTCTTCTCTCCAGGCTTTTATAAAGCCATTGTGGAGTTGGAGACTTATAAAGTGCCTGCCACACTTTATAAATTAGAATGTATTCTTGTTGTGGGAATTTGGGAGGGGCTGTTGCATGAGGGTTGTAGAGATGTAGCCATAACAAATTCCTTCTAGCTTCTTATCTTTTGTTCAGCACCTGGCCAGAAGCTGATGGGACTAACAGACACATTGGCAGAAGAAGACTGGTCAATGTGACGAACCTATTGGAATGGAAACAAGGGAATGGATTTTAGCTTGGGTGGAAAAACCCTTGAAGCTTTAGAATAGGGTTTCTTATAGATGTGCTAACATGACTGCAAATACTTTGGAATTTATCTATCTATCTATCTATCTTTCTATCTAACATCCATCCACCCACCCACCCACCCACCCACCCACCCACCCACCCACCCATCTATCTATCTATCTATCTATCTATCTATCTATCTATCTATCTATCTATCTATCTATTTATTAGATTTGTATGCCACCCCTCTCTGTAGACTCAGGGAGGCTAACAACAATAATAAAAACAGCATATAACAAATCTAATATTTAAAATAACTAAAAAAAACCTTATTAAAAACCAAACAAGCACACACACAAACACAACATATATAGGCCTAGGGGGAAAGGATATCTCAGTTCCCCCATGCCTGATGACAGAGGTGGGTTTTAAGGAGCTTACGAAAGGCGAGGAGGGTGGGGGCAACTCTGATCTCTGGGGGGAGCTGGTTTCAGAGGGCCAGGGCTGCCACAGAGAAGGCTCTTCCCCTGGGACCCGCCAATCGACATTGTCGATGGGACCCGGAGAAGACCAACTCTGTGGGACCTAACTGGTTGCTGGGATTCATGCGGCAGAAGGCGGTCCCGAATATATTCTGGTCTGATGCCATGAAGGGCTTTATAGGTCATAACCAACACTTTGAATTGTGACCGGAAACTGATCGGCAACCAATGCAGACTGCGGAGTGTTGGTGTAACATGGGCATATTTAGGAAAGCCCATGATTGCTCTCGCAGCTGCATTCTGCACGATCTGAAGTTTCCGAACACTTTGCAAAGGTAGCCCCATGTAGAGAGCGGAATGCTACTTTGAGGAATGCTATTCCTCAGACTCTGATTTAGCTTTGGGTGCTATTTGGAACCCTGACATCTTCTGTTACAAGTGTGCTCTTATTTCAACTCATGGTCAGTCACTTACACATATATTCACAGCCCTGGAAAATAGCCGCACTCAAATGTCTATGGAGTTTCTCAGTCATCTAGGTCATGGTTGTCCCAAAGGTGCTTTTTCAAAAGGCAACTGGACTTTCTGTTGTTGTTGTTTTCCCTTTCATTCAAGAAGCTTCTTCAGGTCTGACTGGACCATTTCCTGCCATGCAATCAAAGCTGAAGAAGCTTCTTGGATGAGAAGTGAAACATCTTCGGTGAAAACACAGAAAGTTGACTCTTGAAAAAGCATCTTGTGGACAACCACACTCAAATCATTTTCAACTAGAGTCATAAATGGTTCTTTAGAATACATGGAGATCTGGTTTATTTAAAAATAATAAAACTTGTAGTTATTTTAAATTCACTGGAATTAATGCATGCATTCTATACATTTGCTCCTTTTCAAATACACACACCTGTTCATTTACACTTTACCCACCTCCTTTTCAACTAGCCTGGCAGGCATTACTCAGAGGTATGGAAACCCACCAAGTCCGGATCCAATGATTATTCAAAGAGTGAGCAAGCTTGAGGACCACTTTGATCTCCAAAGTCCTTACTTTGTTGATTCTCAAATCTGATACCACTTAATGGAACTTGGGTTTGGTTTTCCATGTGCTCAGGCCCAATTTCTTTCCTCTGTTTCAGATGAATTTTTTCTTCTTTCATTTCCTTAACAAGTTGATTCCTTGTTCATTACTTCATCTAAAGCACAGGTGTCGAACTCGCAGTATCACATTGCCATCATATGACATGTCGTGACTTTTTTTTCTTCCCTTTGTGAAGCTGGGGTGGATGTGGTGTGCAAATGGCACATCTGGCCCATGGGCTGCCAGTTTGACACCCCTTCCCTAAAGGATCTTTTCCTGGCTTTTATCCATCCCGATTACATACTTGCTTTATCTTTAGGTATCTTCAGATTAGTGCAATACACCATGCAGATTTCTGCCTTCAATGATATTCAATCACATTCACTTAAAAATAAAATTAATCAGATTGCTGATTCAAAATACTGTTTTAGATAAAATTCATCATTAGATTTTATTGATTTAATGGGCTCATTTATGGATGCGTGGGCTTACGTACTGCTCGATTTTTAACTTGTATCATTACAGTACAGGCTTTCAAAATACAGAGATATAAATAAATATGCTACACATGTCTATAAAGATAGATTTGTGAGACACGCCAAGCAGTTCCTCTGTGCAATGGAGAAAGACATTATAGAAGCTTCGTATTATTTTCAAAATTCTGTAATAAATAAATACATTTATATTAATAATATTGCAGACAAGTATGTATGAATGACATGGATGAAAAATGGATGTCATAACAAATTTGATAAAAATAGCTATTGAATTATGAAGACATATTAGTTTAAAATGTATATTGATCTCTATACCTTCATCCCATGATATCCACACACGGGGACATATATCAGCAATAGGAAAGGTTAAACAGGAAGAAAGGTGTTTCTAAATGCTCAGAACAGACACACTTGCTTTTTGAACTACGCTTATAGCAAGAATAAAATCTACCAAGTGTGTTTTGGGGTAAAGAAATGATTAAATTTTGATTGATCTAGTCATAAAGTCAGTATTAAGTCTTAGTGGCCCCATATACAGGTCTTCTCCGGGATGCATTGGCTGCTGATCAGTTTCCGGTCACAATTCAAAGTGTTGGTCATGACCTTTAAAGCCCTACATGACATTGGACCAGAGTACCTCTGGAACCGCCTGCGACCACACGAATCCCAGTGGTTGATAAGGTCCCACAGAGTTGGCCTTCTCCGGGTCCCGTCGACTAAACAATGTCATCTGGGGAAGAGCCTTCTCTGTGGCGGCCCCGGCCCTCTGGAGTCAACTCCCCCTGGAGATTAGAACTGCTCCTACCCTCCTTGTCTTCCGTAAACTACTTAAGACCCACCTATACCGCCAGGCATGGGGGATTTGAGACATCTTTCCCCCAGGCCTATTATAATTTATGTTTGGTATGTATGTGCTGTTTGGTTTTTAATTATGATAGGGTTTTTAGTTTTTTTAATATTAGATTTGTGCCATTATAATATTGATTTTATCGTTGTTGTGAGCCGCCCTGAGTCTTCGGAGAGGGGCGGCATACAAATCTAATAAATTATTATTATTAAATTATTATTATTATGATCTATTCTGCCACCCAATCTGGTACTTCAGATCTTTTAAGTAGCATACCTTTCATTCCTATAATTGAGATAACCTACCTTATCCCTGATTATCCTCTTCTTCTTTTTCCTTCACCTTTCCCAGCAAGATAATTTCTTCAAAGAGTTCGGTTTTTGCATAATGTGTCCAAAATATGATAATTTCACCTTAGTCACTGTGCCTCCACTGAAAATTCTGGATTGATTTGTTTGATGATCCCTTGGCTTGTTTTCTTGGCTACCCATAGTATTCTCAGGAGGCTTTATAAAAAAAAACTTCAAAAGCATCACTATTCTTTCGATCTTGTTTCTTCAAAGTGCAAACTTCACTTCCATAGAGTGCTACTGGTAAAACTACTCCCTGCGTGATTCCAGTCTTTGGCGGTTGAGACATATCAAAGCATCAGAGGATCTTTTTCAAAGTTTCAGTTCTACTTTACCAAGTGTTAGTCTGTGGTGTGTTTCCTGATGCTTCTTCTTTTACTGTTGATAGTCAGTCCTAAAAGACAGAAAGTATCCTTCACTTTGATATCTCCATTGTCAGTTCTAAGGGCTATTTCTGTACTTTTTGTCATTAGTTTGGTCTCTATATTTAATTTTACAACCATTTTTTTCCACTGTCCTCCTTGACATTTGTTCTGTCTGGGTCACTCCGGAAGCCAAGACCAACCCAAAAAGAGAAGCCAGACACACCGGTAAAAGGCAAAGGCAGTTTATAAAATTCAAGAAAAACACAGGTAACAGAAAATGTCCTTACAAACATGAAAATGCTGTATCTTCAAATATATCCACGAATGCAAAAGTCCATGCAGCAATACAGGATTCTTGCTGCCAAGACGAGGCTGTAGATAGCAGACCTACACCTCCCACGGGTCTTCCAAACTACTGGGCCACAAGCCAGGAACAGAGACGTCGAGAACAAAGCAGGTCACCGTAACTCCAACTGATAACACTCTACATGGCTTCAAGGGCTTGCCTGCCTTTTAAACCCAGCTAAGGAGGACCACACCCAAGCCCAGCTGTTCCTACTTCAGTGCTGATAATACTTCTTTAATTGCTCCTTTCTTTGATTTGAATGTCTCTGTCGCATGTCAATGACGGCTTGTGCTTCATCACCTAATGACTCCAAGCTACTGGCTGGGGAGAGCCCCCCCCCCGGGGCTCTCCTGCTGTTCTCTTTCGTCCCATTCCTGACTTTCCTCTCCCCCATCCGACTGCTCAGCCCCCTCCTCTTCGCTGTCATCCTCCTCCGGGCATGGAGCCAGCAGAGACACAGCCGTTCCCTGAACAGCCTCAGGCTGAACCACAAAAACATTTATTATCAAAGCTTCCAGATCATTCAGCATGCAGGTTAAATGAATAACAAAAACAGTACACAACCATATCACATTCCTGTTATGCCTGTAAAAAGAAAATAAACAGTTAAATCGCTGATTGGTTAAGACGCAGCTTAAGTTAGAAAGGCCGCCAAAAATAAACGGTTGTCAGAAAATGTTCCTGCGTAAAAGAACTGTATAAAGAGGGCAACAGATTAGCCTTTGCCCTTGTTGGGAGTTGATTGTTGGAGAGAGCTGTTCCGTTGGTTATGCCTAACGAAATAAACCTGTTGAACTGAAGCAGTCTCGGAGCACTGATTTAACAATTCCTGTTTTACTGCTATATTGTTTTATTATTGTTGTGAGCCGTCCCAAGTCTTCGGAGAGGGGTGGCATACAAGTCCAATAAATAATAATAATAATAATAATAATAATAATAATAATAATAATAATAATAATAATAATAATTATTATTATTATTATTATTATTATTATTATTATTATTATTATTATTATTATATTTCTATGAAGAACCTGGCCTACTGCTATGGAAGATCTGGTCCCAGCTGCTACTATCCTTCCTGGATGAAGCATGGATGGACCCAGATTATTAAGATCTTTAAAGGTTGTATCTTTGATACTGCACATTGAGCTGATTTGTTCTTATGAAAAATAAATGTTTCATTGATGTAAAATTGTTGATGGTTTACCCTTGGAATGTGTTATGTAACTCTTAGAAATCAGGTGATCCTTTGACTGTCTGGAATCAATTTCTCTAATGGGCTAGGAAAATAAATTTGGAAAGTATAAGGAAGTACCTCAGTCTAGACCATGGTCTGATAAAAGAAATCTGAATCCAAAGATAGGGGAGAGATATGATTCCCTCAGAGGACAATAGGACTGCAGTTTTAACATGCATTTTGGCAGTAAGACTGGTATTCCTATATGCACCCATCTTAAACTTTCAGAAATGTCTGTGTATCAGAAGTAATACATATAAATCAAGACTTTGTATGGGTGGAAGACAAATTGTGAAAGGAAGAGTTATCTCTTGTATTTTGAGAGACAGCTTCTCCTTGATTACGCTTGTCTATTCCATCAAACTCAGCAAAGATGGCTGTCAAGCTTGGAAACCATCTTCTGCGTTGGATCTTTAGGCCTGCCACATTTAGTGCTGTAGGAAACTAGGAGTGGGAGATTGTGTGAATGGGAAACTACAGTCAAACTATCATTCCTTTCTCTAAGAGTCTTAAAAAGGCCAAGGTGGTGCAGTGGTTAGAGTGCAGCACTGCAGGCTACTTCACTAACCGCTAGCAGTTCAAATCTCACCACTGGCTCAAAGTTGACTCAGCCTTCCATCCTTCAGAGATGGGTAAAATGAGGGCCCAGATTGTTGGGGGCAATATGCTAATTCTGTAAACTGTTTAGAGAGGGCTATAAAAGTACTATGAAATGGTATATAAGTCTAACTGCTACTGCTATTCTGCTCTGCACCTGGGAAGGTGTGCCCAGGAGGCATCTATAGTTGGGACAGTGCATTGATCTGGCAATATGATGGACATGTGGATGCTGGGGCAAGGACTTGAGCTTTCTTTTGGGTGTGGAAAACTGATTGAAACATTTAAATATGTTAAAGGGTTGAATAAGGTTCAGGAGGGAAGTATTTTTAATAGGAAAGTGAACACAAGAACATGGGGACACAATCTGAAGTTAGTTGGGGGAAAGATTAAAAGTAACATGAGAAAATATTATTTTAATGAAAGAGTAGTAGATGCTTGGAACAAACTTCCAGCAGACGTGGTTGGTAAATCCATAGTAACTGAATTTAAACATGCCTGGGACAAACATATATCCATCTTAAGATAAAAATACAGGAAATGGTATAAGGGCAGACTAGATGGACCATGAGGTCTTTTTCTGCCGTCAGTCTTCTATGTTTCTATGAAAGCTTTCATATTCAGGTTTTTCCAGATGTGCCAATATGACATCTCTAATAAAATGAAACTTTGAGGAGTTTTATTTCATTGGGAATATTACTTGGAATCCTCCCAACAGTGGCGGGCTGCTATCTCGCCTAATTGGGCTCACCTTTGCACCTCTGGAGGTACTGTGAGTTTGAGTGTTATTATGCTTCTCCACCCATGCAGGTAGAAAAATCGCACACAGAGACGCAGATGCGCAGATGTTCTAGTGAGTTTTTTTGCTTCTATGCATGCATGGAAGGAAAAAACCTTGCTGGAACACGGACTTACCTGCATCTCCATGAGTGATTTTGCTACCTGCATGAATGCAGAAGCATAATTCCACTCAAACTCGCTGTACCTCCAGAGCCGCAGAGGCGAGCCCAATTAGATGTTCCGACTAGCAGCCCACCGCTACCTCATAATGACATATTGTGGGGCTGGTTGACTAGGGAGTTTCATAGGGTATTAGATGATGAGCCTATTCTGCTATGCCTCCCACTTTATGGAACATCGTTATCCTTCATCCTTATTAGCTTATTGGGGGAGCCTCAAAATCTAAATGTGTTAGCTGCATTCATGACCCCAGATGACTGGAAAGACATTGTAATAAGTCCACTGTAATTCATAACTATTCTTTGCCCATATTGTTTTTTTTCTTTTGTTCCTTTTTAAATTTTAAGTTTTAATACTAACAATAAATACTACTTTGATGTGGTTGTGGGTTTTTTGTCCTCTTAGGAAAATGAGAGCTATGCCAGACTTTCAGCCATAGTAGACACACCTCATCAGAGGACACAGAAAGACAAAGAGTGTTTCTCCCAAAACTGTATGGTAAAACATAATTTATAGAAACCCTTGCAGGATAGGTCATTGCTCGGGTCAACAAGGACTATACTAGACTTTGAAATTCCTGGACATCTCAAGGCAAGTGGGCTATACGACTCATGATTATTGGTCAGCAGCTGAAGGGCTACTAGAAGAAAATGTGTTTACCTGTTGCAAATCTACAAAAATTGGGAGAAAAAAGGGAAAAAAAGAAAATACACAGCAATGTTAATAATATTACTACATTTAAACATGCCATTTTTAACGTTGTCATATGCTGCCCAGAATCACTTGTTTGTAAAATGAGTGGCCACATAAAAATGACAAATGACATCTATGGTTGATGCTAGACTTTAACCTGGTGTCCTAAAACCTATAAAAATATCTTATGACTGACTGTTCACAGAAAAAAATTACCAAACTCTACTTGAACACAATAGAATCCTTTCTTTAAATTCTCTCTCTTTCTCTCTCTCTCTCTGAATAATGAGAAAACCTGAAGCCTTGACAATGCTCATAAAAAGATATCTCAGCCCACAGAAGAAAGGAAAATCTTAGAGGAGAGACTTCCTTGTTCTCTGGAAAGTGAAGGCAAGAAATGAAACAAGTCCTTTCAGGCTTGCAGGTTTCTTGCAATAAAGGTAGCACACTCATGGTTTGTGCTTCTGATCTGGACTGCCAGAGAAAAGATGGTATACATGTATGTATATGTTCTGTCTGGGTCACTCCGGAGGCTATGACCAACCCAAAAAGATAAGCCAGACACACTGGTTGAATCCAAACACAGTTTTATAATGATAAAGAGAAAAGAAGCCAACAAAAAATGTCCTTACAAATCAGGAAAACACTGGAACTCCAAATAGATACACGAAGGCAATTGTTCATACAGGAACACAGGATTCTTAATGCCAGATGAAGCTGTTGAGCTAACAAACACACACACCTCCCACCAGTCTTCAAGGCTGCTGGGCCACGAGCCAGGAACAAAAACGCTGAGAGAAAAGGCAGATAACTCCAACTCTCCTTTGATAACACTCCACGCTGCCGAAAGGGTTTGCATGCCTTATAAACCCTTCCCTGCTAATGAGGACCACACCTCATTCAGCACTGATAATATCTGCACAGTTGATTTCTCCTTTGATCTTTGCGTCTCTGTCACATACTGATGATAGCTTGTGCTTCGTCATCCAGAGACTCCAAGGAATCCAGAGAATCCAAGCTACTTGCTTGAGAGACACCTTCCCCAGGGCTCTCAGGCCTTGCATCACCTTCACTTTCGTGACTGCTGTCTGACTGCCAAGAACTCTCCTCTCCGCTCTCAGCCTCCCCTGGGCATGGAGCCAGCAGAGACGCAGCTGGTCTTTGAACTGGCTCAGGCTGAACCACAACAGTATATATAAAAGGTAAAGGTTCCCCTTGCACATATGTGCTAGTTGTTCCCAAATCTAGGGGGCGGTGCTGATCTCCGCTTCTAAGCCAAAAATTCAGCACTTTCTGATGATGATTCTGTGGCCATGTGGCCATCATGACTAAATGCCATGACAGAATACTGTTACCTTCCCACCAAAATGGTCCTTATTATTCTACTTGCATTTTTACATGTTTTCAAACTGCTAGGTTGGCAGAAACTGGGACAAGTCATGGGAGCTCACTCCATTACGCAGTGCTAGGGATTTGAACTGCTGAACTGCCGACCTTTTGATCGGCAGGCTCAGTATCTTAGCCACTGAGCCATCATCACACCCAGTTTGTGTGTGTGTGTGTGTGTGTGTATGTGTATGTATGTATAAATGTATGTATGTATGTATGTATCACATGTTTTTGCTGAATTTTTAAAATTTTAAAAACATATGATACATACAGAATATAGTTTGTCGGTTATGAATAAATTAACTGCCTTGAAATGGCCCTGGGATGGGCCTAGAGGTAAAAAGGAGCTGTGACGTTCCTTCAATATACCAGGGTGATCCGACATAAAAAACATATAGCCCCTCCCTGGTACAGAGCTGAAAGGTATCAGATCTGGTGGCCTAGAGGTTAATTCTCTGCCTTACAAGGCAGAAGCTGCCAGATCAAATCCCAGTTAAGGGTGTGGCTAGCTGATGAGGCCAGAACAAGGCCGAAATGGTGCCATCCTAGTCTCCCTTAATTTTAAAAATTCAGCAAAAAAATATGTGATACATACACACACACACACACACATATATATATATATGTATGTATGTATGTATGTATGTATGTATGTATGTACACATACATACATACATACATATATACATATATATACATACATATATATATAATCGTTTATAATCAATTCACTCAATTGTTAAAAGCTGTTTTTTATTGTTTGGAAGTTATTTCACCTTATGTTGAATTAGAATCTGTTTTCATATAATGTTTGACCATTATTCTACATCGTCCATTCTGAGATGGTAACGTCCTTTTTCTGTTTGAAAGCTCTTTAGTTATTTGAAGGGTACTACTCTCTCTCTCTCTCTCCCCCCTCTCTCTCCCTCTCTCTTTTTCCTTTCTCAAGGGCAAATCTGCCTAGCTTTCTTATTATCACCTTAAATATCCCACTTTATTTTCAGTTCACTAGTAATCTCAGTTGACTTTCTTTGAACCTCTTCCAATTTGCTTGAATCCTTCATGAAGTATGGTGCCAGGTGGCTTCTCTAAGGATTGGTCTTTCTATAATACTAAGTAGTGTGAAGAACTTGACTCTGTGTGTGTGTGTATATATACATATATATTTTTAAAAATTATCATAGGAATTTAATCAAATCAAAAATGAGGAGGCTGGGTGGAAAAGAGAGAGAGAGATAGAAATTGCCTATTTTTGATCTTAAAATTGTGTCCTCCAATTGTGTCAGTTTATGGGTGTTGTCTTCTCCTGGATAATGAGAAAATGGATTCATAACAGGTTGGTATGCTAGTGCCACCAATTTTTGAAGAGAAGATATAAGGTGATTTATTTCGTATAGGCATTATTGAAGTGTCATTGATAGTGATAAATGAGTTTCTTGTGAAAGCCTCTTCGAATATTGAGATGAAAAAAAAGTTAATATTTCCCTTGATACAGTATCCTTAGCAGTATCGTCTTAACACAGTGAATTAAAATGTGAACAAGGGCCTTATATTTCATACTTTACAAACATCTACATGGAATTAGGAAGTATTTAAAAGCTCCATATTGGTCCTAATGAGCCAATATATGAATCTAATCTTGAATTAAAAAGCAATGCATGTTTTAAAGACCTATAGTAGTTGAAATCATCTTAGTGATGGTTGTAAAGAGATGAACCCCTTCCAAAAAGTCATTTATTTTTCATATGAAATCAGTTTTCAGTGTGTTACTTTTAATGTATTTCTTAGCTATGTTTGTTGGTGACACAATACCTGTAGAAAGAACTGAATTAGACTAGCAGTCCTTTATATTCAAATAGATACAATAAATATATAGCATCAGCAAAAGTTCATTCTATTCATAGGGCTGAAAATTTGTAGACATTGACAGCTTTGTACACTCAGCAAATGTATAGGGCTGAAAAAGCAGGTTCTCATTATACTTCAAATATCTTTGAAGGTTTGATGAAATGTGAACATCTACCAAGGTACAAAGTTCATCGATGGTGAAATATTATTTCACAATTTTATTTTACTATTTTTAAGCTGCCTAGAAGCAATTTTATTTTTCATGAAGTATTTAGAAAATTGTGATTATGCAGCAATGACCAAATGGCAACATCCATAGAATACCAGAAAGAAAATTGAAGCAAAGGACACAAATTATTGGACTATTAAAATATTAATTTATTGTAAGTCTTCTAGTCATCATTAGGATAATATTTTTAGAAGCTCATTCAACCAAAAATAATGAGAATAGTACATTATTAAATTACAAATTAATGGTGTAATTTACTAACATTTTCCATACTGTGGTACTAAATGTGTCTTAATTTTAATTTTACCAGCTGCAGTGAATTATCTATTTCTAAAAGTTAAACAACTTACTCAGTAGATGCTAAACACATACTGTATGTTTTCAAGAGAAATGTTGTTTTATAGGGTTCATTGATACAGAATCTTTGATTACAGTGTAAATAGTCAACTGTTTACACGATGATATGTACAGCAAATATTATGAAACAAACCCAATTTAACACATTTCTAATGATATGCTGGTATAAATATACAGTAGATGTAAAGCTCCATAATAGGAACAATACAATAATAAGTGTTCCACTAACTGTTTCTCCTATCATAATAGTTTTAGAGTCCTGGCTGCCAAGATCTAAAATTGAAGGGTATATCATAAGCTTTGTTTGGAACAACTTCATTAGGGTTAGTCTAGGTAGCTAAAATAATGGTCTTATCCAAGGATTTTGAAAGTGTAGCTATTGTCCATAACAATATTTATTAATGAAAAATGGCATTAAGGACATATCCAAGCATGGACAAATTTGTTTGAAATAATGTAGACTCTGCCAGATCACAATTGGCCATAATCATTAAAGGCATAAACTAAAAGAACATATTACAACTATGCTACTAACTTGGCTTTAAGACTTTAACATGCCATGAACATAAAATGTTCACTGCCTTAAAGTGGAAACACTGCCCAATGCATTTTTTTTATAATTAATGCCTGCTTTTCACGTGCCTGCAGATTTGCCAGCTAGACCCTGGGCTGTCTTTGCTAGTACTATCAGAATCTGTTGCAGAAAAAACAACTTACAACTTAAACAACTTTATTCATGCATGAATAAAAGAGATGATACGTCCCGCCTACCAGAGATTTGGAAACCAGCCTTAAACAAAAAAACATATCAGAATAATCACCATATCAATCTTTCAAGTAAGTGTGATTCCACCAACCAATCAAATCACTAAACATAGTCACCCAATCTATTTGCTACATTCAAACCAAATCTCCACCCCCAACACTATATATAAGGAAGAAATGGCAGTTACAAACATTCCATATTTACAGCAACACAAAGCTTAAAACTTCAGCCTGATGATGGTGAATGTGATTTCACCGAAACGTCGCATAGACATGCAAAATATTACACAGGGCAAAACCCGAACTCAGAACAATCTATATACAATGTAGCAACAGTTATAAGCAGTTTAATTTCAGCAGAGCAGACAAGCACAGAGTATGCAAGAGTGTAGAGTAGACAGAATGGAGTAAGACAAGCCCAGCCGTAAGCTTAAATTTTCAATTTCAATTCTTTACCCAGACTCAGAAGTGTTTAGCTCCCATTGGCTGACTTAGTTGCTATGCCTATTCATTGGCTGAACTTGTTAACATGGCTCTCCCAGTTCATGAATATCTTTTTTTCTATTAATAATTTTTATTGATTTTTTTAAAAATATGAAACAAGACAAGACAAACAACATTTAACATGTAGAGGATCTACCATTGCTCTGCTAAGCATAGAAGTCATACTAATACAGAAAAAAAATCTAGTTATAATATAGATTCGTACAGAAAAGTAAAAATTGTTAATAACTATTTCTTAACATATTACTATAGCATAAAATCTCTGTGTTTCATCATTTTCGTTATAAGATTGTAATTAAAATAATTAAAATCAGTTAATAAAGCTAAATCTTATCCATTAAATCACCGTATCAGTTCATGAATATCTTAACAAGTACAACATCGTATGATTTCTGTTAAAAAGTTCTGCCTTATTGTAGACACTAGATTCATGAAAAGACTTTTCAAATCAAGAGAACTTATAGAAGGTCATTTGTATGTTGTAGAACAATGAAAGTCTTTCAAATAAAGGAGGATTTAAAAAGCATATCATTGATGGTTTCAACTATGGTTGTCTGTATTTATTAGTTCATTTCACCTCACCTCGACAACCAATCAAAATGTTTATCACAGTACTGTATAGAGAAGCAAGATTCTTCATTCTAGCATGTTGGATTGTATCCAGAAACAGGTTCATGAAAAGCTTAACAATCATAGACTTTTTGAGTTGATGGGTTGCTTTGGATTCTACCATGGGTAAGCATTCTGTTTAATCCTGCTCTTTCTCCTAATGTTCCTGCTGGCATCAGGTCACAATACATAGCCAACCATATCTCATCTTCAAAAAGCTAAGTAGGGTTGGACATGATTAATACCTGGAAGAGTGACTACTACTAAATCTATCCCAATGCTGTAACCAAGTTAGATTTATAAAAGAAAAAAAACACATGCTGAAAAAGGACACTTCTTTATTGTTGCCAAGAAAGTAACACATATTTCTTTGTGTAATTAGTCATAAGGGAAGAAGCTTATTGCACCTGTCAACATCACTCAAATGTCTTTCATTTCCAGGTGTATGGATGCTTCTATGAAGTTCTCATCATTTGATCATTTCTGATGGAATGTGGAAATTCCCCTGATAAAAGCTCTGGATTTCATAATATCCAGGGAGCTATTGCAGGGGTCCCCAAACTTTGGGACACTACCAGGCCTTGACTCATTTGGAACCAGGCTTGCATGTCCATCACTCACACGAATAGAATAGAATAGAATAGAATAGAATAGAATTTTATTGGCCAAGTGTGATTTGACACACAAGGAATTTGTCTTGGTGCATATGCTCTCAGCGTACATAAAATAAAATATACATTTGTCAAGAATCATGTGGTACGACACTTAATGATTGTCATAGGGGTCAAATAAGCAATGAAGAAGCAGTATTAATAAAAATCTTAGGATATAAGCAACAAGTTACAGTCAACATGGAAATGGGTGATAGGAATGATGAGAAAAACTAGTAGAATAGAAGTGCAGATTTAGTAGAAAGTCTGACAGTGTTGAGGGAATTATTTGTTTAGTAGAGTGATGGCGTTCGAAAAAAACCCCCTGTTCTTGTGTCTAGTTGAAGGTGGCACTGTGCATGCTTGCCCATCGGTTGCATGGAACTATTCCCTCTCCACTGCCTATAAGTGTTGTGACCTGTCAGCTGCTGGTCCCTCCAGCAGCCGAATCATTGGAGGAAAATGAGATGTGGGGATCAGGGTCAGCATCAATGGCAACCTGTGAGCTCCAAGGGAGAATGAGGAATGAAGCTGGCAGACAGACAGACGGACGGACGGACGGACAGACAGACAGACATGAAACCTGATTCATCCATCAGCACTCAGATGAAGAGTCAACATGCCCCAGGCCTAGAGGTGGTTGATAATGAAGAAGAAGAGGAACAGCTGGGTCCAGTGCCTGGCATGGGGCAGAGAAGGAGAGGCAGAAGGCAGAAAAGGACAGAGTAGTGTCCCAAACAATGTTGTCTGGCAGGACCCAGGGGAAGAGCCTTCTCTGTGGTGGCTCCGACCCTCTGGAACCAGCTCCCCCCAGAGATTAGGATTGCCCCCACCTTCCTTGCCTTTCGGAAACTCCTTAAAACCCACCTCTGCCGTCAGGCATGGGGAAATTGAAACATCTCCCCCTTGCCCATGTAGTTTCTGTGTATGATTGGACTGTGTGCTTGTTTTTTTATATATTGGGGTTTCTTTTGGATTTTTTAACTTAAAACTGTAATTTAGATTGCTAAATATTAGATTTGTTACTATGTATTGTTTACCATTGTTGTGAGCCGCCCCGAGTCTACGGAGAGGGGCGGCATATAAATCCAATAAATCTAATCTAAATCTAATCTAGTGGAAAGCTGTGAGTTGATCCTGGGGAAGGAGGAGCCACCATTGCTATCAAAGCCCACCCTCATTCTGGGGATAAAAGTCAGGGGGCAGAGATGAATAGGTGCGGCAGACAACTATTCATCTTCTGGCCTGATGGGCTTGTTAGCCTGTGAGATGAAACTTTTTTCCAGAGCTGCCAGCTTTCCTAATAAAGGAATCTTTTGAGTTCACACCAGAGGATTTGTTATGTTTGGGGAGCTAGGTCAAAACAGCCAGTCTGCAAAAACAGAAAGATTGAGGAACTCTGAGTTTGCAAAAATTGATATATTTGATAAATTGGTGCAGGCCAATTTTACCCAATTCTACAATGTAGTTAGGAAGCATATATTGACCAAAAAAACCCCTGATTTAAGGCATTAAATAAAATACAGTAGTACCTCTAGATACGAGCTGCTCCACATGCGAGTATTCCAAGTTACGAGCCGAGACGCGAGCAAAATTTCTGTTCGACACCTGAGCTCAAATTTGGGATACGAGCCGAGCTTCCACTAGGTGGCGCAAGAATTCCTTGCTTCCAGTTATCTCAGCGCGAAAAACAAAGTCTAAAGGCATTCGTTCGAGATGCAAGTTGATCGACATACAAGCTCGGGTCTGGAACGAATTAGACTCATATGTCGAGGTACCACTGTACTTCTATTTTTATTTATTTGTTTGTTTTGTCAAATACATATTGGTGGTGTACAAAGATATAACAATGTTTATATACATGATGCTAGTAAGAGAGAAACATTAGGACAGGGGCTAGAAGGTACTCTGGCGCATTTATGCATGCCCCTTATTGACCTCTTAGGAATTGGGAGAGGTCAACAATGGATAGTCTAAGGGCAAGGTTTTGGGGGTTAGGTTCTACAGAGTCATATAGTGAGTTCTATGCATCAACTACTCAATTACTAAAGTCGTATTTCCTGCAGTCGAGTTTGGTGTGGTTTACTTTAAGTTTGTATCTGTTGTGTGCTCATTTAATATTGTGGTTGAAGCTGAAGTAGTCGTTGACTGGAAGGACATTGTAGCAGATGATTTTATGGGCTGTTTGTTTGTTTGTTTGTTTATCTATCTATCTATCTATCTATCTATTTATTTATTTATTTATTTATTTATTTATTTAATTTGCATGCCGCCCCTCTCCGTAGACTATGCTTAGGTCATGTTTAAGGTGACGTAGCTCTAAGCTTTCTAAACCTAGGATTGTAAGTCTAGTTCCGTAGGGTATTCTGCAGCGAGTGGAGGGCTCTTCTAGTAAAGTATCTCTGGACATTTTCTAGAGTGTTTATGTCTGAAATGTGGTGTGAGTTCCAGACAGATGAGCTGTATTCGAGGATTGGTCTGGCAAAAGTTTTGTATGCTCTGGTTAGTAGTGTGAGATTACCAGAGCAGAAGCTATGTAGGATTAGGTTAACAACTCTTGAAGCCTTTTTGGTGATGTTGTTGCAGTGGAATTTAGCAGTGGACATTAGCACCCAAGATCTGCCTTATCTGCACGATTCCTCAAACTGTGTGAAACAATAAAAACAGACACTGTTTTCTAATTTCCAATATTAGTAAGTAGTAAGTTTGAAACTTTAATTTCATGAAGCATGAATTAAATTTGCTTCTCCATTGGAGTCTGTTGCTAAACATTGACTGTATCAAAAGGCCAAACTTAGGTTGTTTCATAACTGGTTCTACCCCTCTATTATTTGCATCATGACATTGTGCTTTTGTGCATTAGAACATTTTACAGTGTAATGTCTATTCCCCATCACTTGTTGCTTTCCTGAAGGACATCAAAGTCTTCCTTCTCCAGATTAATGTCTTTCTCTCAATCAAGTCTTCACTTTTAAAATTTACATTAAAAAAGAAACAATTTAGCTGATACCCATCTCTTTAAGAAAAGCAAGACTGTACAAATCCTTTGGAAAAGGTGCTTTGAAAATTGCAAAACAAAGCTAATGTCCATAAATATGAGGAGACAGCTGGAAAAAGCTTCCAAAGCAGTTGTGTCATCCTGGAGAAAAAATGTGACTACATTAATTATTCAAAATAACTGCTTTATTAATGCTTCTGTGCATTGTTCAAAATATTTGCTCAGCTGTAATGACCATGCTATAATAATATAGTAATGGGGATGCAGTGGCTCAGTGGCTAAGACAATGAGCTTATCAATCAGAAAGGTTGGCAATTTGGTGGTTTGAATACCTACAGCCACGTAAAGGAGTGAGCTCCCATTACTTGTCCCAGCTTCTGCCAACCTAACAGTTTGAATGCAAGTAAAACAATAAGGACCACTTTGGTGGGAAGGTAACAGTATTGCAGCAGAAGTGGAATAACAATACGGACACAGAGCTGGATTTAAACTGGGTCATTTTTATTAAGTAAATAAAATTAATTTAATTCAAACTAACATGGACCTGCAGAGGTCAACTGAAACATCCGGGGCGGAAATGACATAATAAAAACTTCCTGGGCAACTTGGGCATAGCTCCATGCTGATCCAGGTGAAGGGGCCACGCCCTCACCTGAATCCCAGCCATGCCAGGCATGTGGGAGGTCTCGCCATCCAATCCCTGAAAGGGAATTGAAATGGGCGAGACCCAGAGACAAGTTCTCCCCAATTGCTCAGGCCGGTTTAAAAGCCACCATGAGCCCTTGGAGAGAGTCTGCCAATCATCCCCAAGGATGCCCAATGGAGAACACGCAGTTGCTAAACCCCTCCCAATTTCCGTCCCTAACCTGCCAACCCAAATGACCAAAGGTAAGCCAATTAGAACTAATTGGGGGACAAACACCCCCTAACCATCCATCCCACACCGCAGTGTAGAATAGGTGAAAAAACGGTCGCAGAAAATGCCGAAACCACCAAAAATTCCTATTCGGCCCCCTAAGGGCGACCCTTATAGCACACTGTAAGATAGGAAGGGTGGGCGGGTGTTTGACTGCTCGTTGCTGGGGCGAAAAGGAAGCCCCAAGCCTGCACAGCCCTTTATAAGGGCCGGCAGGCCATGCCCCCAGCAACGTCATCGAGCGACGCCAATGACAGGCATGGCCGGGATCTTGCGAGTCCGAGGATAACGTCACCGGCAGGGCATTCTATGCACCTTTGGCATTTAGTCATGCTGGCCACATGACCACAGAATTGTTATCAGAGAGCGCTGACTCTTTTTGGCTTAGAAACGGAGATGAGCACCGCCCCCTAGAGTTGAGAACAACTAACACATACGTGCAAGGAGAACCTTTACCTTTAATGACCATGCCTTATAAACAGTGGTTCTATTATATTATCAAATAATGTGTATGTTCTGAATCTACCACTTATCAATATCTTCCTAAAAATTGAGCTACTGTTTATAAGAAAGACTGCAGATTTTCTCTACCAATTTTTCTCCAAAACAATTTATAATATTATAAATCTCCTAACAGCTTGAATCTGAAAGAAAATATATTCTAAATCTTTAAGCTTTGACTTTTTCCCGTGGAAAGCTTTTCAATTCCTTGACAGTTTTGTGGTTGTTGTTTTTCCAAATCAGCTCCATGGAACGGTTTACATGTTTTCATTTTTCCAAACACAGCTCAAATTTATGTTTCATCTGATTAGTTGAAAAAGTAATTTCAGAGATCAGTAGTAAGATCAGAGGTACTATGGCCTAGGGGTGGAGCTGTTGCTTCACAATCAGGAGGTTGTGAGTTAAATCCTAGGTAGAGGAAAATGTAGGGTCTCCTGCTTGGGCCGGAGGGGGGGTTGACTAGAGCAGTGTTTCCCAACCTTGGCAACTTGAAGATATTTGGACTTCAACTCCCAGAATTCCCCAGCCAGCGAATGCTGGCTGGGGAATTCTGGGAGTTGAAGTCCAGATATCTTCAAGTTGCCAAGGTTGGGAAACACTGGACTAGAGGTCCTGCAAGGTCCCTTCCAACTCTGTTAATATGTTAATAGCTAATTCTAATTACAGTGAGGTAGACGAGCATCTAATATCAGTGAGGTAGACAAGGCATCTTCCTGGAATGGTTTCTCAGTGTCTAATAATAGTTCTGTTCTGGGTCACACGACCAGTGTGAAAAGGAGTACTGAAAATGGAGGACTAAGCAAATTTCCGGATGTTTGCCCAGAAGTGTTTGGGACAATTTTTTTCCCCAGTTTTTTTTCTCTTGTCTTCAGCCCCCAATTCAGCCTACCTGTTTTTAAATTTAATCTTTACAATATTTTTGCCAGCATCTCCTCCTCCAGGAAAAATACATATACATATATATACATAGTAAAATACATGATGAAGGTTATAGAGGAGATACTCATAGTCAAATATATCTAAGATATAATAGAAAAGAAGGTATAGTAATAGAACATATCAATGAAAGAATAGAAGAAGAGATATAGGAATAGAAGAAAGGTATAGGAGATATAGGAGAGCAATGGGACAGGGGACGGAAGGCACTCTAGTGCACTTGTACTCGCTCCTTACTGACCTCTTAGGAATCTGGATAGGTCAACCGTAGATAATCTAAGGGTAAAGTGTTGGGGGTTTGAGGATGGAGTCCGGTAATGAGTTCCACGCTTCGACAACTCGGTTTTTATGGTCCAATCCCCCTTGCTCAGGGCGAACCTGTGGAGCCCAGAGTGCCTCCTTGCAGCCAGACCTTCGGCCATCGGCCGTCGGAGGTGGTGCTCCTCCCAGCCAACGTCTCCAAAGCTCTAGACCATCGCAGATTGGCCTGACCCTTCCCCTTCGCGTAAGGTGACCAGACATCCAATTTTTAAAAAATTGGGAGTTTTTGAAAACATCACAGGATGCAGGACAAATCACCCAAAATTGGAACGTCTGGTCACCTTCTGCTATTATAAACTGGAGTGCCATCCTCCAATTCAAAAAATATATAGAAAGTATTGTTTCAAATGTCCTTAGAGACAAAAAAAAATCTATCATGAAAATGAATGGATTTCAGCAATCCTGGTTAAAACATATTTATTTTTACTCAAAATTTATAGAGGAACTAAACTTGGTTACATGCTAAACATATGCACAACTTATTTTACCTTAAGGACTTTCACTTTAATCAACACCTTACATTAAACAGTTTTTAGAACTGCATAAGCCAACAAAATGCATTTATGATGATTAAGTCAGAAAATAAACATTATTATGTTGATTTAATGTAATTAGCAAGTTCATTTTAGTTTCTCCAAAGCTGGTGTTTCAAATCTGTTCTTTCATTTTGGAAATGTGTTTTATTCTGATAATGTTTCTTCACTCTGCTCTAATTTTCCTATGCCCTATGCAGGCATTTCCACAACTTTCTATCAAACAGACGACGTACATTCTTCTTGAGCACAGCTGGTTTTTTTCTGCTTCTTGTTTTCTGATTTGTTCTATTCCATGTTTACAGATTGGCTGAAGAGTTATAAAATAAGGAGCCCTTTATTTGCCCTTCAAATTGAGCTTTACTCCTTGGACTTGATGGACAAAAATCATTTGCCATTTTGACGGTCCTCTTGGTCTTCATACAGAAATAATTTGCCCCCCAGTATCATAAAGGATATAAACTTCTATTCTACCCAGATCCCTACAATTTTATGATGTTTCCCAAGAACTAAGCAAGTTCTTAGTTCATTCTGCTTAGGTTTTGGGAGGGAGTGTCAGTCAAAGTTCGCTGAGTTCTGCTTCCTGGTTTATGTTCCATAAATGAAATTACAGATACAGATCTTGTTCTGAATTTATTTCCTTTTCTGCTTACCATTATAAGCAAAGTGAATGAAATAATTAGTTTTAATTTCCTTGTCAATATCACACTCCTGATACTTCTTGACATTGTATATTGCTCATGTAATTGTAAAGGAACAAAATCCTAAAATTACCAGATTCTTTTTTAAAAAATATGTTTATTGGTTATATACATTAAAAACAGGGTACAGAAAAGGGAATATATATAATGTACGTTCTAGCAATTATAGTTTACTTATATAGCATACATGATTGGGGAAAGAGAGGGAAAGAAAGGGAAAGGGATTTAGAAAGAAGGGAAAGAAATACAAGAGGAGGACGAATAGAAAAACAGAGCAAGAAAAGAGTAGTAAGAAGAGGGGGGGCAGCATTTTAGCAGTGGCTTCTATGTTTTGCAGCCTGTGGTTTAAGCATATAGGTGGTATAGATTTTCCTGAAGTTTTATCCATATGTATTTGAGATAGTTGCTAGTGCCATCATTTATCGGTGATTTATGAGTTTGTTCATTCAGTTTCTTTGTAGTTCAAAATTTGTGTCGATCGATGTTTACATTTTATCGTTTCAATTTGGTATTATGATTCATGTCGTTGTTTACTGGTTTTACACGTTGTTTTAGTTGGACATTTTTCTTGATGTATAATTTTTAAGTAATTTTTAAGTAATTTTTAAGTAATTTCTTTTTTTTTTAACCAATGGTACCATTTGTCCCATGCTTTGTAGAAATCTGTCTCATCCTTGTTTTGCAGTTCCATTGTTAGCTTGGACATTTCTGCAAATTACCAGATTCTTAAGTGTTAACGAAATACAGAATACAGACTTAGTCCATCACTTCCCTCCCTCCCCCTGGAAATTCTGCCTTGTGACATTTCCTTGCAAATTTCACAAGTAAAATAATAGTTGATTTCTATGCCTCTTTTGCATGTGACTTGTCTGATACAATTACTGGAAATATGGAATTATGGACATATTTTCTGCCCTATTATACATATTCCAAACTTCAATCTTGAGCCTCATTAATTTATATAACCAATCAAAGTAAATTCACAGATCAAGGAATATTAAAATATATCAAAACGTTTCTGAAACCTTTGTTTAGAAAGTTTTTAAACATGAAGTAAATGATTACAATCATTTTTTTTAAATAGGAAAGCAGTCAAACATAATTTTAAAAGCAATAAATTGTTCTGTACGTTTGTTGTTAAGTCTGTATTCCTACCCTTCTTTGAAATTAAAAGGAGGAGGAGGAGGAGGAGGAGGAAATAATATTCTCATATTTCGTAAACAGTTCATTTCCTATTGTTGTGGTTGGCTCTGGCCCAGCTCCTGCCCCAAGGAAACATCAACATGTCATAGGCCTGTTTTATTGCCGACAGAGTCAGGTAATGAAGTTTCCTCGGATGAAGAAGAAGGTGGGGGTGACTTGGAAGAGGGGGGCTTGGCACACAGCCCAGGAAGTCCATCTCCGTTATCTTCGGTCGATTCGGATGAGGAAGTGTTAGACCCAAGCAGGCGCAGAATTATGCATAGAAGAGACCAATTGAAGAAATATTACAGGAGATAAGAGAGGCCACCTGTGTTTGGGTGGAGTTCCAACAATTAGAGCTGCTGATATAAATAGCAGTGTGCTGGCTTGGCCGTTGTGGAAGATTATCTGATTGTTGTTTCTTCAGGACCGTGCCTTGCTGTTTCCGGACTTTGTTTGTTGATTTTTCACAACTTTGAAACCAAAGCAGAGCAAAGTGTGTGTGTCTCACTTCGTGGAAGAAGGAGGGCTGTGACGTTTCTTCACAGCTGCTAGCTAAGTACTTAAGGACTGATTAAGGGGATTGTACAGCCTACAAGATTGTTTTGGGACGAGTGCTCTTTGCAATACAAAAAGGGTGCTTTGTTTGTGATAAAGAACATTGTTTTTGAACTTTCAAGTGTGTGTGCGTCTGAAATTTTTACCCTTGAATTTTCAGGAGACTCATACCACGGCAGAACACCTATAAAGTCCACAGAAGGTTGATGCAATGTAATAGCGTCTAATGCTTTTTCCAAAATGTAATGCAAACTTCACCTGCATTGCTATACATTCTCCTTCTCAATAAAGAAGTAGCAAAAATGCCCCCAGACTGTCACAGGGGATTAAAGTATCTGCATAAGTGCAGGGTTATTTTCTAACGCTTTCAGAGAATGATGTGCAAGAAAGCAGTTTATTCTGCTTTATTTTTTTCCACCCAGAAGCCAATTAGATGTTCTTCTGCTGACATTTCCATATTTGCTTGTTCAGAACTTCCACAGCGGTAGATGTTTAAGGCAGATCTGAGGCTGTATTTGCTTCAGGCAGATGCATGGAGTTTTGAACAGCTCCCAAGCTAAATAGCGGAAGCAGAGAGCTTCTTCTTATGCCCAGTAATGTTATGAAGTCTTTTGTTAAAATGAAACAGCGTCACTACATCTGAGAATATACCAGATTATAAACTCCCAAGAGGGGTAACTGCCTTCCACAATCTCTGGCAGTTGGCCTGAGGACTTTTAGAAACATAGAAACATAGAAGACTGACAGCAGAAAAAGACCTCATGGTCCATCTAGTCTGCCCTTATACTATTTCCTGTATTTTATCTTAGGATGGATATATGTTTATCCCAGGCATGCTTAAATTCAGCTACTGTGGATTTACCGACCACGTCTGCTGGAAGTTTGTTCCAAGAATCTACTACTCTTTCAGTGAAATAATATTTTCTCACGTTGCTTTTGATCTTTCCTCCAACTAACTTCAGATTGTGTCCCCTTGTTCTTGTATTCACTTTCCTATTAAAAACACTTCCCTCCTGAACCTTATTTAACCCTTTAACATATTTAAATGTTTCGATCATGTCCCCCCTTTTCCTTCTGTCCTCCAGACTATACAGATTGAGTTCATGAAGTCTTTCCTGATACATTTTATGCTTAAGATCTTCCACCATTCTTGTAGCCCGTCTTTGGACCCGTTCAATTTTGTCAATATCTTTTTGTAGATGAGGTCTCCAGAACTGAACACAGTATTCCAAATGTGGTCTCACCAGCACTCTATATAGCGGGATCATAATCTCCCTCTTCCTGCTTGTTATACCTCTAGCTATGCAGCCAAGCATCCTACTTGCTTTTCCTACTGCCCGACCACACTGCTCACCCATTTTGAGACTGTTAAAAATCACTACCCCTAAATCCTTCTCTTCTGAAGTTTTTGCTATCCCAGAACTGCCAATGCAATACTCAGATTGAGGATTCCTTTTCCCCAAGTGCATTATTTTACATTTAGAAACATTAAACCTTTGGCTCTCATGCTTCTTTGGCTTCACCCTCCAGCTCTCTGTGTTTTCCTTTATAATGAGTATAATGTTCATCGCTTCTGTCTCACCTAGCTCAAGGCCATCCACAGCATATGAAGATGAATTCCACGAAGGCCAGGAAGGAAATGTGCTTCTTGCAAAAAATCTGTCTTTGTCTTTTTTTAGGACCCACTAACAGAATAAGAATCAATTCAGCAGAGTGAAAACCCCAAACCCCCAACACTTTACCCTTAGATTATCCATGGTTGACCTCTCCAGATTCCTAAGAGGTCAGTAAGGGGCGAGTACTAGTGCACTAGAGTGCTTTCCATCCCCTGTCCTTTTGCTCTCCTATACTGTATCTCCTATATCATTCTTCTTTTCCTATATCTCTTCTATTATTTCATTGATATATTTTATTCCTATACCTTCTGTTCTATTCTTTCTTAGATATATTTTTCTATGAGTATATCCTCTATTTATTTATTTTATTTATTTATTAGATTTGTATGCCTCTCCGAAGACTCAGGCGGGCTCACAACAATAAAAACAGTACAAATCCAATAGTTAAAAGAATTTAAAACTCTTAATATAAAATCAATCATACATCTCATACAAACCATGCAAAAAATGGAACGGTCCAGGGGAATCAATTTCCCCATTCTGGATGACAGAGGTGTGTTTTAAGAAGCTTGCGAAAGGCAAGGAGGGTGGGGGCAATCCTAATCTCCAGGGGGAGTTGATTCCAGAGGGTCAGGGCCGCCACACAGAAGGCTCTTCCTCTGGGTCCCACCAGACGACATTGTTTCATCGACAGGACCCAGAGAAGGCCAACTCTGTGGGACCTAACCAGTCGCTGGGATTTGTGCGGCAGAATCTTCATTATGTATCTATAATCTATAATCTTCATTATGTATCTATAATCTATAATCTTCATTATGTATCTATAATCTTCTTTATGTACTTTACTATGTATATATCCACTATAACCCTCATTGTATTTGTATATTTGTATTTATTAGATTTGTATGCCGCCCCTCTCTGAAGACTTGGGGCGGCTAACAACAATATAAAAAGACAATGTAAACAAATCTAATATTAAAAACAATCTAAAAAACCCCAAATTAAAGAATCACTCATACATACAAGCATACCATGTATAAATTCTATAAGCCTAGGGGGAAGGGAAATTTCAATTCCCCCATGCCTGATGACAGAGGTGGGTTTTAAGGAGCTTGCGAAAGGCAAGGAGGGTGGGGGCAACTCTGATATCTGGGGGGAGCTGGTTCCAGAGGGTCGGGGCTGCCACAGAGAAGGCTCTTCTTCTGGGTCCCACCAAACGACATTGCTTAGTCGACGGGACCCGGAGAAGGCCAACTCTGTGGGACCTAACCGGTCGCTGCGATTCGTGTGGCAGAAGGCGGTCTCGGAGATAATCTGGTCCTATGCCATGTAGGGCTTTATAGGTCATAACCAACACTTTGACTTGTGTCCAGAAACCAATTGGCAGCCAATGCAGTCCGTGGAGCGATGATAAAATATGGGCATGCCTTGAAAGGCCCATAACTGCTCACGTGGCTGCATTTTGAACGATTTGAAGTTTCCGAATACTCTTCAAAGGTAGCCCCATGTAGAGAACATTGCAGTGATATACCAGTCATGGTCTATGCCTCCACAGGCCATCAGAGATAGAATGTAGATCTTGCATTACAGTAGTTCCACTTTTATTTGCAGGATATTGTTGTTGGAGATTATCTTTCTGCCTGCTGGCAACTGGGTTGTATAATGTTCCACTTTCTCACCTATGCTTTTTAAATATCTAAATGAAACTTTTGGGAGAGGGCATTGGGAAATAGGGATGGATATGTCATCAGTATGAGCTCCATCTATCATTTTAATCTAAAATATCTGAGACAGTTTGTTTTCTGAATGAGGACTCAGCAAATTTAATGGGCTACATAAATAGTCTAAAAAAGATGGTGATACTTGTTTTGGATGATACATATGTCCTAAGAAATTGTGTGCTCCGTCTATCCTGGAAAGAGCTACATTCATTCTAAAAGACCATTTTTACCAGGTTCTTTTTATCAGCTTCTGCTGATTTACCAACTTTGACATTATCTCAACAGATAAATATCTAACAGTTATTCATGCTATGTAACTTCCCACTTGCAATACTGCAATGTGTTGAACAGCAAGCTGTTTTTGAAACCAATAGTCCAGAAGTTCAGAAACAGTCTAGAACAGTTAGACTGCACATTGGGTCTGGCCATATTTATTTATTTTATTTTATTTATTTATTTTGTCCAATACACAATGAGGATTTTAGCGGGTATATATCTATATGCACATAGTAAAATGCATGATATAAGCAGGAGGAGGATTATTTCTGTTTCTGGGGAAATTTAGAAATGGAATATTTTGAAGAGGAAAAATATATAAGGTGTTCCGTCGGGCTCTCTGGTAGAATCCTCCCGAAAATTCACAGGTACAAATTTCACACACACACACGTTTGAAAATTCAAAATAATGTTCTTTATAATGAAAAGTCACTTAAACTAAGCCCTCTTTTGGTATAGCAAAGAGCACTTGTCTCCAAACAAACTGGTAATTTGTACAAGTCCCTTATCAGTTCTGTGATACTTAGCTTGCAGCTGTGAGGCAATTCACAGTCCTTCTTCTTTCACAAAGTGAAACACACTTTGCTCTGGTTTAGTTTCAAAGCGGGTAAAAAGCAACACACCAAGGTTGAAGTCAGCAAGGCAGGCACAAAACACAACGATCAGATAATCCTCCACAATGGCCAAACCCACACGCTGCTCTTTATAGCAGCCTCACTAATTAGCACAGCCCCACCCAACCACAGGTGGACTCATTTTCTTTGATAATACTCTCTCAGTTTTTGCTGCCTATGCATCGCTCTCCGCATGCGTGGCTGTATCATTGACTCGTGTTCCGAATCCAAGGAGGAGAGAGATAATTGATCTCCTTCTGAGCTGTCTGCCACACTCTCCTCCTCCCTGTCACTCATGTCTTCTTGGTCAGAGGAGCCTTCATCAGCAGATTCCACTGGGAGCAAAACAGGCCTGCGGCATGTGGATGTCTCCCCCACATCCACATTCCTTGGGGCAGGAGCTGGGCCAGAGCTAACCACAACATAACGTAAGCCTTATAACCCAACATACTGAGCAGGCAAACCCTCATGATCTATCTGACTACTTGAGTCATGGTGGCACAGTGATTAGAGTGAAGTACTGCAGGCTATTTCTGCTGACTGCCAGCTGCCTGCAATTTGGCAGTTCAAATCTCACTAGGCTCAAGGTTGACTCAGCTTTCTTGCCTTCCAGGATGGGTAAAATGAGGACCCAAATCGTTGGGGGCAATATGCTGACTCTGTAAACTGCTTAGAGAGGGCTGTAGAAATTTTAAATTTTAAAATAGATAGATAGATAAAGTAGATAGAGTAGGTAGGTAGGTAGGTAGGTAGGTAGATAGATAGATAGATAGATAGATAGATAGATAGATAGATAGATAGATAGATAGATAGATAGATAGATAGATAGATAGATAGATAGAGTAGATAGAATAGATAGATCACTGTAAAGCAGGTATGTAAGTCTAAGTGCTATTACTATTACTAGGGGTTTGCTTTGGAAAGTAAATTGTAAATTCCTGTTTTTGACCTTTAAAGCCTTAAATGGATGGGAACAAGGCTTCTTAGAACCAAGTTATTTTTCTTACATGTATGTATCTGCTCTGTGAAGATTTGGCTCACTAAATGAAATTGCATCCTATTTATGGAATTTTCTCCCTAGAATGGCCTTAGTGGCACTAACATTAGCATAATTCCATTGCCAGATGAAGATCTTCCTTCCATTTTCCCATGTGTCTAATTTGAGTTTTTTAAATTATATCAAAATTATGTTTAATTCCCAATGTTTTAGGTTTTGAATCATCAACCTGTTTAATGTATATGGTGTTTTAATTTTATATTTGATTTGATTCTATACATTTTTATTGAAACTGTGCTTGTATGATAAATCACCCAGGCAGCTTCAGTTTTTGGAATATTTTTTTTAAAAATGTAAATGAATAAATAAACAGCACTAAAGGCGCTGAGAGGTATCAGTTTAAAAGCTTGTTCATTCGTTCTTGCTTTTAAAATGTATAGTTCCATCAAAAAGACGCTAGAGAATTGTTCCTATTACTGCAATAGCTTTCAAGAAAAAACATATAACAGATTTACTTTTGAAGCTTCCTCTCTTTTACTTTTTTAAAAACCAAAGAAGAAAGACATATTATATCTAAAGACATGTTTCTGATTACCATGCTATTAAGATATTTGTGATGGGGACAAATCTACTTCCTAAATTTGATTGCTAAACCTGCTCAGTATGTTGGGTTATAAGGCTTACCTTATATATATTTTTCCTCTTCAAAATATTCCATTTCTTTGGTGCCAAGTACAGTTTATTTTGAAATCTAACTAAATTTCCCCAGAAACAGAAATAATCCTCTTATCTTTCAAAAATACTACCTAAGCCTGTTGTCAGCGTGCCATCTATACATAATTTCTTTCTTAATACTGTGAATTTTCCCATCTTTAAAAACAATGAAGAGGGAGGGAGGAAATTCAAGAAAAGAAAGCCTTGTTGATGTGAAAATTTGCATTTTCCAATATACCAGGAAATGACTACATGCAGAAAGAAAGAAATAGGATTTACATGTAATGAAAATCAAAGGAAACATGGTGCTGAGAGCTTAGCCGTGATGATCTCGAGCTAAGATTCCGCATCTCTGGATTGAAATGGAGCAACAATATAATTTTATAAATATTTGTCTCATAGTAAAGGCATGCAGCAAGGTTCAAAATTACTATGGCTGGTCTGGACTGGATTTGACATTTGTGCCCACTGAAAGCGAAATTTGGCTCTAGACTCCTCCCTCAGTTTACCTTCTCAATAAACAATTGAGTCGCAAGATCATTTAAAGGTAATTTATTATGGTACCCTGAAAAAGTGGGTTCTCTCTATGTAAAAGGGAGAGGGTACCTCAAGCCCCACGTTTCCCTTCTTTTTATAGTTAACACAACAAAAGATAATGCAAGAGGAAAATATACAGTGATACCTCGTCTTATAAACGCCTCGTCATACAAACTTTTCGAGATACAAACCCGGGGTTTAAGATTTTTTTGCCTCTTCTTACAAACTATTTTCACCTTACAAACCCACCGCTGCCGCTGGGATGCCCCACCTCCGGACTTCCGTTGCCAGCGAAGCACCCTTTTTTGCACTGCTGGGATTCCCATGAAGCTCCCCTCCATGGGAAACTCCACTTCTGGACTTCTGTGTTTTTGTGATGCTGCAGGGGAATCTCAGCAGCGCAAAAATGGGTGCTTCGCTGGCAACGGAGGTCCGGAGGTGGGGTTTCCCAACGAGGGGAGCCTCAGTGAAATCGCAGCATCATAAAAACACAGAGGTCTGGACATGTGGTTTTGAGGACTTTGGTGTTTTGCAATGCTGCGATTTCAAAATGCTCCCTTCACTGGGAAACCCCACCCCTGGACTTCCGTTGCCAGTGAAGCACCCGTTTTTGCGATGCTGGGATTCCCCTGCTGGGATTTCCCTGCAGCATCACAAAAACACAGATGTCCGGAGATGGGGTTTCCTATGGAGGGAACCTCAGGGGAATCCCAGCAGCACAAAAACAGGTGCTTCAGCTGGCAAAAGGGGTGAATTGCATGCATTAATCGCTTTTCCATTGATTCCTATGGGAAACACTGTTTCATCTTACAAACTTTTCACCTTAAGAACCTCATCCCGGAACCAATTAAGTTTGTAAGACAAGGTATCACTGTATTAGACAGAATAAAAGTAAGTTCTGCTTTGCATAGGAAATCAGTTACATGTGCTCAAACATGTTATATATTTGCATTCCATAAATGGAATGCAAATTCATTAAAAGGAGGTCTGATGTCAGAGGGGGATGTAATTGTAAGGGAAATGGTTGTTTGGAGTTCACAAAAGAAATAAGCCACACTCCAAGTTGGACTAACAAACCTTTCTTATCTGGGTTTAGTCTTGATCAGTTTAGGAATGTTAAAAGCTAATGAATCTGAACATCATTTTAAAAGAGAGAAAATAAATCAATTTAAATACAAGGTACCACATTTTTCGGAGTATAAGACACACCTTTTTCCTCCCTAAAAGAGGCTGATAATTTGGGTGCGTCTTATACTCTGAATGCAGCATTTTTTTCCTGCGCTAACTAGCTGCTAACAAAATTCCCACCTCTTACCTTGCAGGCTCTTTCATTGTTAGTCTCTGCAAAGAATGTTTTCCAAGCTCCAGGGTTTTTTCATTGCTCTAACTTGCTCTGAATAAGTTTCTTTCCAGCCCTAACCTGGTGCTGACAATGTTCCCAGCTCTTACCAGCTTGCAAGGTCTTTCATTGTTACTCTCTGTGAAAAATGTTTTCCAAGCCCTATGTCTTTCAAGGATTTTTTCCATTGCTCTACTTGCTCCGAATGTTTCTTTCCCGGTGCTAATGATGTTCACAGCTCTTACTGGCTTTCATTGTTACTCTCTCTGAATAAAGTTTTTTTAAAGCCCTAACCAGCGGATAAAATAATGTGCTGCAGCTGACCAGACTAAGGACACTAGCCAGATGAATACCTGGTAAGCAGATTCTTTTCCCTATTTTCCTCCCCAAAATCTAAGGTGTGTCTTATACTCCCATGCATATTATACTCTGAAAAGTATGCTGACCATGTTAGTTAACAAATAACAGAACCCATGTTATTTGCCCCTCACAAACTATCAAGGGCCTGGGTCAGGCAAGTGTTGTTCTTTAATGACAGAGGAAGTTGGGGGAAAGATCAAAAGCAACGTGAGAAAATATTATTTCACTGAAAAAGTAGTAGATTCTTGGAACAAACTTACAGCAGACGTGGTTGGTAAATCCACAGTAACTGAATTTAAACATGCCTGGGATAAACATAGATCCATCCTAAGATAAAATACAGGAAATAGTATAAGGGCAGACTAGATGGACCATGAGGTCTTTTTCTGCCATCAGTCTTCTATGTTTCTATGACTAGTGTTGGGCGAACCGAAACTGCAAAGTTCGGGTTCGTACCGAACTTTGCGCGGTTCGTACTGAAATTTGCGCGGTTCGGTATACCAAACCCAAGCCCAAATTTTTGAAAAAGTTCAGCAAAAGTCTGGGTTCGGGTTCAGGTTCAGGAGAGCGCCAGGAAGCGCTGCCATCCCGCTGTCACCTTACGAAACAGCCAGGGTGCTTCCCGGCACTCTCCCGAACCCGAACTTTTGCCGAACTGTTTCTGAAGGTGAAAGCTGGACGGTGGCGCTTCCCAGAACAGCGGGGGAGCTGTCGGCCAATCGGGAGGCGAAAAAGGAGGTGGGGAATCCCACAAGGAGATTCCAGGGGCAGAGCTTTGACGTCACTGAGACATCCTTCCTGGCCGGCTGAAACGGGGACTCCAGGAAGGACATCTCAGTGACGTCAAAGCTCCTATTGACAATTACTAAAACTAAGCTGTTAAATGGCAGGTGCTTATTGGTTTGAATTCTAAATTCCCAGAGCACTTTTAACTTCTTCATTTTATTATTATTTTGTCTATTTTGTGGTCCCACCAGTTCTTGCTTGCGGGCAAATGGTATTTCTTGCAGATATTCCTAAGCACCATTGTTACTACTTATTATAATTATAATTTCGAAAAGCTGCAATTTTAAATGTC
This sequence comes from Erythrolamprus reginae, assembly GCF_031021105.1. NCBI lineage: Eukaryota > Metazoa > Chordata > Lepidosauria > Squamata > Dipsadidae > Erythrolamprus > Erythrolamprus reginae. The sequence continues at coordinate 118,368,908 of NC_091953.1, forward strand.
ATTGTCTGCATATAATGTTGCTGATTTCATATAATTTATAACGAACTAGGGATGTTAATACAGTTGGAAGTCAATCCACCGGGTGTTGTCTCAGCCTAATCTTTTCCCCATTTTCGTATTTTTGCTTATAATTGTTGGGTTTTTCCCCGCTGTTGAAATATACTGGAAATATACTTGTTTTGTCTGAGTAGTTTTCTCGGTAAAACTGTCTAACCAGACTAGGGTAAAACAAATGTTTGGCAAAGGTTTTATTCTGCGGCAATTCAGAGAAGAGGGAGGAAGCCAATCTGGCAAGCGAAAAACTTGGCTGATGTCAACCAAAATTACATATAAGCCTACTAAATCTTTCACTGTTGGTCTTATTTATCCCCTGAATTCCACAGTTTTTCCCCCATTAAATGAGATGGTTTATGACACTGATAAGACAAACACAAGGGATCAGTAAATGGATTCCCTTGAGTAATTACAGCTGTCAACAATGGCTATGCTTATAAAACAATTGCTAACTGAACTCAGCATCTGCTCATTATGTATCAGCACAGTGAAAATAACTCTGCATGAACTCCTACTTTTGCCAGTGATAGATCACCCGGGCAAGCAGCAGTAAATTGAGAAGATTTTAATGGATCAAAGGCCTGCCACTCAATTATGTACTTGGAATTTTCCAAATGTACAGTTCTATACAAGTCTGATACTGAAAGAGCTGGAGCATGGCACATCAGTGAGGTCATTGCATTTACACAGGATCAGAAAACACGAGAAACCTCAGCAAATGTGACCTTTCTCTCAACTGGGTTGAATAGCATAGATCGTGTTGTTAAATATCTTTTTAAGCCCTCCCAATCTCTCTTTGTCACCTAGCCACACTCGGTTGCATTTTGATCAAAACTAAATCCTCCCATTTGATCCTCACAACTATTCTACGCCACAGTTTAGACTGAATAGAAAATATAACAGTCAGAGTTACTGGGGCACTGATGGGACAAAGGGCAAATGACATGAAATGGACAGAACCATTCTCATTCATTTATAGCTAGATATTTCAGCGAAAATAATCCATATTTTAAACTGAAATTTCTATGAGCATAGAATTTGTGTTCTATCTTACATAGCACCATCCTGAGAATATACCGTGGTACCTCATCATACGAACTTAATTGGTTCCAGGAGGAGGTTCGTAAGGTGAAAAGTTCGTAAGATGAAACAATGTTTCCCATAGGAATCAATGTAAAAGCAAATAATGGGTGCAAATCATTCAGGAAAATCCCAAACTTTAGAAGGGAGGCGAACAGAGGGCAGGGAGGAGCAGCTAAAGGAGGCAGGTGGAAGAAGCAAGGCTAGGCTAAAGGGTGAGTGGGAAGGAAGAAAGGCAAGGGGGGCGCCCCTCCCTTTTCTTTCTTCAAAAGATACCGTTTCAGTGCCTTTGCAAGCACGTTGTTCTCTGCAAAATCTTTCCTCCTCCAAGCTGCCCCCCTTTTCTTTCTTCAAAAGACACCGTTTCAGTGCCTTTGCAAGCACGTTGTTCTCTGCAAAATCTTTCCTACTCCAAGCAGCCCCTCCCTTTTGTTTCTTCAAAAGACACCGTTTCAGTGCCTTTGCAAGCACGTTGTTCTCTGCAAAATCTTTCCTACTCCAAGCTGCCCCTCCCTTTTCTTTCTTAAAAAGACACCGTTTCAGTGCCTTTGCAAGCACGTTGTTCTCTGCAAAATCTTTCCTACTCCAAGCAGCCCCTCCCTTTTCTTTCTTAAAAAGACACCGTTTCAGTGCCTTTGCAAGCACGTTGTTCTCTGCAAAATCTTTCCTACTCCAAGCAGCCCCTCCCTTTTCTTTCTTCAGAAGACACCGTTTCAGTGCCTTTGCAAGCAGGTTGTTCTCTGCAAAACTTTCCTACTCCAAGCAGCCCCTCCATTTTCTTTCTTCAAAAAAGGGGAAAAAAAGAAACCCCTTCATCCCAGCAGCAGCTGCTTGGGTTCGTAAGGTGAAAATAGTTTGGAAGAAGAGGCAAAAAAACCTTAAACAATGGGTTCGTATCTTGAAAAGTTTGTTAGAAGAGGTGTTCGTAAGATGAGGTACCACTGTATACTCAAATCACTCTGAATTCAATAGAGTTACTTAAGTAGCCAAAGCTGAAGGCCTCCTGTCTAAATAACGAGAGTTGCTTAGGTGACTGAGGTGACTAAAAATCCCCAAACCGACTAAAAAAAATAAAACATACTAAAATAAACTTTTATATGATTTCATAGGGGGAAAGCAATGGCTCATTGGTAAGGACATTGAGCTTGTCAGTTGGAAAGCTGACAGCCCAGGTTAAAGACTTGAGCACTGCCCAACAGGATGAACTCCCCTGGCTCCGGTCCACCTAGCAGTTTGAAAGCATGCAAATGCAAGTAGATAAATAGGTTCCACTTCACTGTGCCTTGGTGTATAGTCATGCCAGCCACATGGTCACCAAAGTGTCTTTGGAAAATACTGGCCCCCTCAGCTAAGAAATGGAGATAAACACTAGTCAGACACAATTAAACAAGGGAAATATTTACCTTTATCTTTATGAATAATAGAAATCTACTCAAGGCATTTCTTTGTAATGTAGTGAAAAAATATTAGACGAGTTGACATTTTCTTTCTTTAAAAAAATGTAGCATATGATCGTAGAATACCTTCTAGCTTTATACAAGCAAGCAAGTGCCTTCTATGTTTCGACTGATTGTATCAGCATGTATGTCCATTCCTAACCACTATGAAGTCAAATATATTTGCACAATAATGCCATGTACATATATGTAAGAGATGGAGTCTGCATCACAATTTTCTGGCAAATGTTTCCACACCTCCACACCTCCTTTAGATGTCTATTCAAATTACCACTTATCCTCGAATCCTATCCCACCCCAAAAAACATATCCATAATACTGTGTACGCATAGATTTGTAGATGCAGAGATAAAGCCAGTTTCTCAAAATAATATTAGATTGGGTAATTATTGGGTAATAATATTAGATTGAGTACTCGGAGAGGGGCAGCATACAAATCTAATAAAATAAAATAAAATAAATAAATTCTTTGAGTTCAGTTCTGAAGATGTTATAGAAGTTTGCTTTTCTAAATTGGAGGTAAGCAATTGTGGTTCCACTATCTTCCTGTCCACAGATGACAGGAAGATAGTGGAAAATAAGTTGTTTAAATCACATAAATAATCAGGCAAAGATTTCTATTTTTCTGGAGTTGGAAAGTTTGGTTTCCTTCCTTTGTCTAACATGGAACTTAACAACAATTCTCTTGTCTGCTGTTGCAAAATGGTGGGAAGACACATCACCCATTGTGGGTAATTCTGTCTGAAAAGCTGAAAGGGGAGAAAACAGGATTACAGAAAGGAAACTGGGGACAATCTATGCCACGTGATCACTTTTTGTCCACTCATGATCTACATTCTTTTATTCAAGTGTTATAACCAGAAATGGGTTGCAGCCGGTATGGTTGGGATCGGGGTTCTGGTGGCAGAAATTGAGATGTGCACACATCTCTGCACCCCCAATGTGCACACATGAGATTTGGTTTCTGTGCATGGGCAGTGTTCTGTCGGGCTCTCTGGTAGAATCCTCCCAAAAATTCACAGGTACAAATTTCAGACACACACACGTTTGAAAATACAAAAAAATGTTCTTAAACTAAGCCCTCTTTTGTTGTAGCAAAGAGCACTCGTCTCCAAACAAACTGGTAATTTGTACAAGTCCCTTATCAGTTCTGTAATACTTAGCTTGCAGCTGTGAGGCAATTCACAGTCCTTCTTTCACAAAGTGAAACACACTTTGCTCTGGCTTAGTTTCAAAGCAGGGAAAAATCAGCACACAAAAAGTCAAAGTCAGTAATGCAGTCACGAAACACAACGATCAGATAATCCTCCACAATGGCCAAACCACGGCCCCACCCAACCACAGGTGGCCTCATTTTCATTGATAATAATCTCTCAGTTGTTGTTGCCTATGCATCGCTCTCCACATGTGTGGCTGTATCATTAACTCTTGTTCTGAATCCAAGGAGGAGCTAGATAATTGATCTCCTTCTGAGCTGTCTGCCACACTCTCCTCCTCCCTGTCACTCATGTCTTCTTGGTCAGAGGAGCCTTCATCAGCAGATTCCACCGGGGGCAAAACAGGCCTGCAGCATGTGGATGTCTCCCCCACATCCACAGTCCTTGGGGCAGGAGCTGAGCCAGAGCTAACCACAACAGGCAGCAAGCAAAATCTCACGAGAGAACACTATCGCACGTGAGATTTCACCCATTTGGGGCATTTTTTTGCTTCTGCGCATGCACAATGTTGTGGTTTATTTTGCTTCTGCACATGCATAGTGGAGGGTGTATCAGCAGCAGCCAGTAAGTGGAACCCCCATCTGGTTATAACAGATGCAATGCATTCCATGTTGAAAATTTCTAACTGACAATGTAAGGTTCATTGCAGCGATGAAATCAAGTTACCTTCCCTACTGGTTCAGAAGTGCAGGCTTTGCACCCATGCTTTTTCACCCTCGCTCCACTCGTGCACTCTTTTTAACACTCTGTGCATGCACAGAACACTTTGCATATGTGCAGAGGGTTAAAACCAAGAAAATTGCAATGTCTAGGTGGGTAGACATGGACCAAGGTGAACCGGTAGCATTTCACCCCTGGTTCATTGTCAACTTATATTATGCATTGGATGAAAAGGACCTCTCTGGTCTATTTCTGGACATAGTTGTATATTGTGAGACCCGCTTGCTATTCCTTCAGCAAGCCTCCAACATGTTCCGATTGGCTTCAAGGAACACATTCCACTAGTCTTTATTTCAAGCAACAGTATATTTTCCCTTGTTTATTCACACCATTTCTTTTTATATCTACACACAGTGAAAAGGCTGACGCCTGTACATATCACCAAAGATGAGGTGTTAAGATGAGAGAAGATGTTCTGAATTCTATCCTCGGAAGCAGCTGTCTTTCTCCAATCTTATTTCAGATTCTGCTGATGAGTAGCAGCACAGCATATATCCTGGTTTATCCATAGCACTTGTCCCCTCTGCAATACAGTGTGTTTTCCAAAGGGAATTATATTTGTTCTTTCATAATGACATATATTTGCCATTGAAATGTATGTTTCCTTTGTTTAAAAACAGATGTTAATTTAGATTACAATTGTCTTGCAAATATGAAAACATATGCATAGTTGTTAATCATTTAGATAAACGTATTGCGTCATATTTCTGTTATTTATTCACATAATAATGCTATATAGGACTGTCTTTTTTAAAAAAAGAAAAGATTCATGTTCAGATTCTGAGAGACTAGTATTACCCAAAAACACCCTAGAGACTGAGAAATACCCTTGTGAGATTAAAGATCATCCAAGATGATCTTTAACACCACTTTGCTGCAGTGAGATGACAATCAACCAATAGCTTAGAGCAAAGGTAGGCAAAGTTGTCGCTTCTACAACATGTGGACTTCAACTCCCAGAATTGGCTCAGGAATTCTGGGAGTTGGGGTCCAGAAGTCATAGAAAAGCCAACACAGTCTGAGACCTTCCAATCTAAAGACAGTTGATAAATCATGAATGCCAATCTCCCTTTGTCAGTCCAGATTTGCTGGCTCCCATCACTCCTGTATGGTAGCTGTCTTATGGGGTGAAACATCTTGAAAACGTTCTGTCAGAAAGAAGGACATTCCTCCTATAATTGAAGAATGTAGGGACTTCTACTTCATGAACAGAAACTTCCTGACCATTTTACTTTTGGCATAGGAATAGTGAAAATTTGAAATTGAATCCCGCATTCCATTTTCTTCGACTTCTTTGCATTATATACTGATAGAACAACAGAATAAAAAGAGCCGTGGTGGCACAGTAGCTTGAGTGCTGTACTGCAGGACATTGAAGCTGACTGTAGATCTACAGGTCAGCCGTTCAGATCTCATCACCGGCTCAAGGTTGACTCAGCCTTCCATCCTTCCGAGGTGGGTAAAATGAGGACCTGGATTGTGGGGGCAATATGTGGCTCTGTTAAAAAGTGCTATTGCTAACATGTTGCAAGCTGCCCTGAGTCTAAGGAGAAGGGCAGCATAAAAATTGAATGAATGAATGAATGAATGAATGAATAACTAAATAACAAATAAATAAATAAATAAATAAATAAATACAGAGTTGGAATGGATCTTGGAGGTCTTCTAGCACAATAATAATAATAATAATAATAATAATAATAATAATAATAATAATAATAATTATTATTATTATTATTATTATTATTATTATTATTATTATTATTATTATTATTATTATTATTATTTATTGGATTTGTATGCTGCCCCTCTCTGAAGACTCGGGGCGGCTAACAACAATGATAAAAAACAGCATGTAACAATCCAATTTAATAAAACAACTAAAAACCCTTATTATAAAAACCAAACATACACACAAACATACCATACATAACTTGTAATGGCCTAGGGGAAGGAATATCCTAACTCCCCCATGCCTGGCGACAAAGGTGGGTCTTGAGTAATTTGCGAAAGACAAGGAGGGTGGGGGCCATTCTAATCTCTGAGGGGAGTTGATTCCAGAGGGCCGGGGCTGCCACAGGGAAGGCTCTTCCCCTGGGGCCCGCCAAATGACATCCTGGCAGGTGGGTGAAGCCACACGCTCCCATTGCTATCAGCTATCTGATGACCAGCAAGCACAACTGAACTGGGAGCATTTCACCCCTGGTATGGAATAAAGCCGCCCCGAGTCCATTCAGTTTACAAAAGACTGGCTCCTGATCCTTTTTTCTTGCAATAAACCCAGAACTATGGGGAGTTCATTTTCTTGATTATTATTACACACTTGGCACGAGTTCTTGATCTTACTGATGCAGTATTATCAAGAATTTGGAGAGCATAACCTAGAGCTTACTGGATGGATTAACAGGCCACTGGAGAGCTTTGTAGATCTTACTCTTGGTCATTTCTTTAAAATTATTGATCCCTGGATATTGAATCTGGAAATAATGATAGATTTATATGAGTTTTATTGTTCTCTCCAAGTATACTAAACCCTAGTTCCTTCCACACACCATATTTTCACCTTCATATGAGTAGGCTGAATACCTCCCTAAGCCTTTTCTATTTTGTTTTTCTCCTGAAAAGTTTATATTCTATTTCCCTGTTTCATAATATCCCAGCATGGAAGAAATCACACTAAAAAGAGAAAGAGAAAAAAATGGGTCACATCCCAACATTTTTGACTGGCCATTTCTGAATGACTGCCACTTACATGGTACTTAAAAAACAAAACAAAACAGAAAAAAAATTCTAGAAACATAGAAGACTGACAGCAGAAAAAGACCTCATGGTCCATCTAGTCTGCCCTTATACTATTTCCTGTATTTTATCTTACAAGGGATATATGTTTATCCCAGGCATGTTTAAATTCAGTTACTGTGGATTTATCTACCACGTCTGCTGGAAGTTTGTTCCAAGGATCTACAGTGATCTCTCGGTTAGCGCGGGGGTTACGTTCCAAGACCTCCCGCGCTAACCGATTTCCGCGTTATATTGGATGTGGAAGTAAAACCACCATCTGCGCATGTGCGCCATTTTTTTCATGGCCGCACATGCGCAGATGGTGGAGTTTGCGTGTGGGCAGCGGAGAAGACCAAGGGAAGATTCCTTCAGCCGCCCAACAGCTGATCTGCTCCGCAGCGCGGAAGCAGCGAGGTGCCGAAGATGGGGTAAAGGCAAAGGGGAAACCCCATCTTCGGCTCCTCGCTGCTGCCGCGCTGCTGAGCGGATCAGGTGTTGGGCGGCTGAAGGAACCTTCCCTTGGTCTTCCCGCCAGATCACTTGCCGCTTGCCGCTTGCCAGTCCACACACGCCCCCCTGGATGAGCCGGCCACAGGGGCGAGGGGTGGGGATGAAGGGGCAGGACTTCCCGGGCGGAAGGCATGCTCGGCTCTGCCGCTCCAGCCCCTTTTGGTCGAGCCTCCCTAGCCAAGCGACTGCCTTCCGTCGCAGCGGGGAACATCGGCGCAGGAGGCAGGAGAGGACCGGGCGACCGGAGAAGCAGCGCTGCTGCCGCCACGCCTGGCTCGACTTCCCTGGCTGCTTGGCCGGGGAGGCTCGGCCGAAAGGGGCTGGAGCGGCAGAGCCGAGCACGCCTTCCACCCAGGGAGTCCTGCCCTTTCATCCCCGCCGACCACAGGGGCGAGGGGTGGGGATGAAGGGGCAGGACTTCCCGGGCGGAAGGCGTGCTCGGCTCTGCCGCTCCAGCCCCTTTCGGCCGAGCCTCCCTAGCCAAGCGACTGCCTTCCGTCGCAGCGGGGAACATCGGCGCAGGAGGCAGGAGAGGACCGGGCGACCGGAGAAGCAGCGCTGCCGCCACCACGCCTGGCTCGACTTCCCTGGCTGCTTGGCCGGGGAGGCTCGGCCGAAAGGGGCTGGAGCGGCAGAGCCGAGCACGCCTTCCACCCAGGGAGTCCTGCCCTTTCATCCCCGCCGACCACAGGGGCGAGGGGTGGGGATGAAGGGGCAGGACTTCCCGGGCGGAAGGCGTGCTCGGCTCTGCCGCTCCAGCCCCTTTCGGCCGAGCCTCCCTAGCCAAGCGACTGCCTTCCGTCGCAGCGGGGAACATCGGCGCAGGAGGCAGGAGAGGACCGGGCGACCGGAGAAGCAGCGCTGCCGCCGCCACGCCTGGCTCGACTTCCCTGGCTGCTTGGCCGGGGAGGCTCGGCCGAAAGGGGCTGGAGCGGCAGAGCCGAGCACGCCTTCCACCCAGGGAGTCCTGCCCTTTCATCCCCGCCGACCACAGGGGCGAGGGGTGGGGATGAAGGGGTAGGACTTCCCGGGCGGAAGGCGTGCTCAGCTCTGCTGCTCCAGCCCCTTTCGGCCGAGCCTCCCCGGCCAAGCGGCAGCCTTCCACCGGGAGGCTCAGCATTCCGTCAGTCGCAGCGCTGGCTGTCAACTTTTCTTTTTAGCACTGGGGAGGCAAGTCAGCTCCTGCCCAGTTTTAAAAAGAAAAGTTGACAGCCAGCGATTGTTCCGCTGCCGCCAGCATGGCCTGGCTGGCAGCGGAAGATGTAACGGAGCCCACGGGGGATTCGCCTTCCTCCCACCCGCAGCCGAGACTGATCGTGGGCTCCTTCGCAACCTCGGAGAGCTTCCGGGGCATGAAAGCTCACGAAAACCAGGAAGCTCTCCGAGGTTGCGAAGGAGCCCACGATCAGTCGGCTGCCGGCGGGAGGAAAGCGAATGCCACGGGGCTGGGCTCGGCTCCCCCCTCGGCTCCCCCCCTTACCAGCCCCGCCGCGGAAGGCTCCATTCTGTTCCCTGCCGGCCCGATTGAGCGGCCGGCGGTCTCCATTCAGGGAACAGAATAAAAAAAAAATTATTTTTTAATATTTTATTTTTTTAAATAATATTTTTTGAAAAACCGCGTTGCAGCGTTTCGCGCTAATCGAGAACGCGCAAGTCGAGGTACTACTGTACTACTCTTTCAGTAAAATAATATTTTCTCATGTTGCTTTTGATCTTTCCTTCAACTAACTTCAGATTGTGTCCCCTTGTTCTTGTGTTCACTTTCCTATTAAAAACACTTCCCTCCTGAAACTTATTTAACCCTTTAACATATTTAAATGTTTCGATCATGTCCCCCCTTTTCCTTCTGTCCTCCAGACTATACAGATTGAGTTCATTAAGTCTTTCCTGATACGTTTTATGCTTAAGACCTTCCACCATTGTTGTAGCCCGTCTTTGGACACGTTCAATTTTGTCAATAACTTTTTGTAGGTGAGGTCTCCAGAACTGAACACAGTATTCCAAATATGGTCTCCCCTGTCAATATTCCTAAAATCATTGAGAAACATTATTTTAATCTGATCACTAGTCCTGAATCTGACTTCATTGACCACAATCATACACGAGTCCCTAAATTAGGAACTGGACAATTGATTGTAAATTATCCTAATTTTAAACTTAAGAGAAATTTATCACCCTGGTGGCAGGATCACAACAAAATGTTTTATTGCCCAATAAAAATTACTTACATCAGTCAAATATTTCATTCCACTGGGGCAACTATTACATAATTTAAACTGACTTTTATTCCTTCACCTGAAGCACAGTTGATCAGTTCCTCAGCTGGTCTGATTCTAGCTACTGAGCATACCGAGTGTTCGGAAACTTCAGATCGTGCAGAATGCGGCCGCAAGAGCCATCGTGGGGCTCCCTAGATTCGCCCACGTTTCTGCAACACTCCGTGGCCTGCACTGGCTGCCGATAAAGCAGCCGATAAAGTCCCACAGAGTTGGCCTTCTCCAGGTCCCGTCGACCAAACAATGTCGTTTGGCAGGCCCCAGGGGAAGAGCCTTCTCTGTGGCGGCCCCGGCCCTCTGGAATCAACTCCCCCCAGAGATTAGAACGGCCCCCACCCTCCTTGTCTTTCGCAAATTACTCAAGACCCACCTTTATCGCCAGGCATGGGGGAATTAAGATATTCCTTCCCCCTAGGCCATTACAAGTTATGCATGGTATGTTTGTGTGTATGTTTGGTTTTTATAATAAGGGTTTTTAGTTGTTTTATTAATTGGATTGTTACATGCTGTTTTTTATCATTGTTGTTAGCCGCCCCGAGTCTACGGAGAGGGGCGGCATACAAATCCAATAAATAATAATAATAATAATAACAACAACAACAACAACAACAACAACAATAATAATAATAATAATAATAATAATATGCCGAAGCCAAATTGCATGAGGTAACACGCGTAGGAGCAAAGCTAGCATGCACACGCAAAATCTTGCCATGTGAAACAGTGGCAAAGGTAAGGGGAACCCACACATTAACATGTTATTAACCTTGGATTTGCTGAAAAACATAGATTCATGACACCTGGCTAAAAGTCCTTCTCTTATACTGTGACAAAAAGCAGTCATTTTAGAGGGAAATGTCTCCTTTCAGATTCCTGCAGTTTGCAAGAAGTGTTTTGGATTTGTGTGTCAGTTATCTGTATTACCGGCGGGGAAGAAACAAAACAAAGCAAAGGCAAAAAGAACAAAATGGCATGTTGAGGTTTTCAGCAAGTGTTGATTGTGTCCTTGTCTAGCAAAGTACTGCCCTGTATTTTTGCAAGTTGTAACACCATATTGATTTTGCTGTCATTCTGTGAAATTAACTTTACAGGATATACAAAATTCTTGGCACATAAATTATTTCTAAAAATATTCCAGCTACATACTGATATAAATATGGAAAACAGCTTACCTATAATGAGCTTCTGAATCCTGCACTTACCACACACGATACCTATGAGAGGAGGTGGTTGTATTTCCCAACACTTTAATTCATACTTAAATGCCCAGTTTCTTATCTTACATTGCATTAACCTTTGTCTCACTTTGCTTGACAATAAAATTTATTTATTTATTTATTTATTATTTGGATTTGTATGCCGCCCCTCTCCGAAGACTCGGGGCGGCTCACAACAAGTGAAAAAACAATCCAATACATAATCCAATTAATTAAAATATTTCAAAAATTAAAAAAAAACCCCTATACTAACATACACACACACAAGCATACCATGTATAAATTCAACGTGCCCAAGGGGAGATGTTTAGTTTCCCCATGCCTGACGGCAAAGGTGGGTTTTGAGGAGTTTACGGAAGGCAGGAAGAGTAGGGGCAGTTCTGATCTCCAGGGGGAGTTGGTTCCAGAGAGTCGGTGCCGCCACAGAGAAGGCTCTCCCCCTGGGGCCCGCCAACCGACATTGTTTAATTGACGGGACCCGGAGGAGGCCCACTCTGTGGGACCTAATCGGTCACTGGGATTCGTGCGGCAGAAGGCGGTCTCGGAGATATTCTGGTCCGATGCCATGAAGGGCTTTAAAGGTCATAACCAACACTTTGAATTGTGACTGGAAACTGATCGGCAGCCAGTGCAGACTGCGGAGTGATGGTGAAACATGGGCATACCTGGGTAAGCCCATGACTGCTCTCGCAGCTGCATTCTGCACGATCTGAAGTTTCCGAACACTTTTCAAAGGTAGCCCCATGTAGAGAGCATTACAGTAGTCGAACCTCGAGGTGATGAGGGCATGAGTGACTGTGAGCAGTGAGTCCCGGTCCAGATAGGGCCGCAACTGGTGCACCAGGCGAACCTGGGCAAGCGCCCCCCTCGCCACAGCTGAAAGATGTTTCTCTAATGTGAGCTGTGGATCGAGGAGGACGCCCAAGTAACTAGTTTGTTTGTTTGTTTATATTTATTTATTTATTTATTTATTTATTTATTTATTTGTTTGTTTATTTATTTATTTATTTATTAGATTTGCATGCCACCCCTCTCCATAGACTCGGGGTGGCTAACAACAATAATAAAACAGCATATGACAAATCTAATATTTAAAATAATTAAAAAACCCTTATTAAAAACCAAACATACACACAAACATACCATGCATAAATTGTATAGGCCTGTTGTTCAGACAGCTTTTGATTTCCTTAAAGAAATGTGTTCATTTGATTGAAAATATTCTCAGCACATACAGAAATGTCAAAATGTTTCAGGTCACTGTTTTTGATAAATTTTGACAAAATAACCAGAGCTAATCATGTTCTCCAAAGTGGCTAGTATTTGTTTGTTTGTTTGTTTGTTTGTTTGTCAAGCATGTACAAGGTAATGGATATTGGTATAAACCAATATTAGTGAAGTAGTTACAGGTAAATTAGGCAAAAGGGTACTAGGACAGGGACGGTAGGAACAATGGTGCACTTACACACGCCACTTACAGACCTCTTAAGAATGGGGTGAGGTTGACTGTAGATAGTCTAAGGTTAAAGTTTTTGGTGTTTGGGGAAGGAACCACAGAGTCAGGTAGTTCATACCAGGCATTGATCACTCTGTTGCTGAAGTCGTAATTTCTGCAGTCGAGTTTGGAGTGGCTTATCAAGTTTGAATCGATTGTGTGCTCGTGTATTGTTGCAGTTGACGCTAAAGAAATCCTTGACAGGTAGGACATTGTGGTAAATGATTTTATGAACTACATTTAGGTCAGATTGAAGGTAATGAAGTTCTAGGCTATCTAAGCCAAAAATTTCATGTATGATGGAATAAGGTATTCTGTTGCGAGCAGAGGAGTAGAGGACTCTTCTGGTGAGATATTTTTGGACTCTCCTGATTGCATTGATATATGATATGCAGTGCGGGTTCCAGACAGGTGAGCTGTATTTAAGAATTGGTCTAGCAAATGCTTTGTATGCCAGAGAAGAAGCTATGCAAGATTAGATTAATAACTCTCTGCCTTTTTGGTAATGTTGTGACAGTGGACTCTGGTACTTAGGTCATTAGATATGAGTACTCCAAGGTCATTGACAATGTGAGGGTCATCTACAAGGTGATGTCCTCCAAGCTTGTGTTTTGTGTTCTGATTCTTTTTTCCAATGTGTAAGACTGAGCATTTATTGGTGGAGGTTTTAAGTTGCCAATTGTCTGACCATTCTGATAGAAGGCCAAGTTCTTTCTGAAGGGTAGCAGTATTGTCGATGGTATTAAATAATTTAACCTCTTCAGCAAAGAGAACACAGTTGTGTGTAATATGATCACAGAGGCCCTTTATGTAAAGAATAAATAGTGTTGGCACTAGAATGCTGCCTTGAGGGACACCATTGCTGACAGGTGCAGGATTTGTTAGAGCACTCCCTATTTGTTGTCTCTTTGACAACACTTGTTGTCTGTTTGACAAGAATGCAGTTATCCAATCATGAAGTGAAACAGAGATGCCATAGGATTTGAGTTTCAGAAAAACTTTATTGTGTACCACTAAATCAAAGCTTTACAGAAGTCTATGTAAATTGTGTCTATTGTTTTACCCTGATTGAGATGTGTAGTCCATATGTTTTTGCAGTGTAGGTGTTGAAGGTTACATGATTTTTTTTCTGAAACCAAATTGTTTGATAGAGAATAGGTTGTTGGTTTCTAGGTGGAGGGAAATGAATTGATTCCATGACTTTGCAGGTGCCACAACATAAAGAGATTGGCCTGTAATTTTCAACATTACTTAGATCTCCCTTTTTGAAGATAAGATGATGACTTCAAAATTCTCAAAGTTTGGATATATTCTGTAAGTAAACCTGAAAATGGTTTGGACGCCCATTAATTCTTCATGACTCCTAAAATCTAGAGGGGTGGTGCAATGGCTCAGTGGTTAAGACACTGGGTTTATTGGTTCAAGACCCAAGTGCCACATGACAGGGTGAACTTTCATTCTCATTCTGGTCCTGCCAACCTAACAGTTCAAAATATTGCAAATATGAGTTGATAAATAGGTACCACTTTGGTGGGAAGTTAACAGAGCTCTGTGATGTCACGTTGGACACAGGATCATAGAAATGTCTTCAGCTTATTATCCTTGAAAAAGAGATGAACATGACCCCTATAGTCAGCAATGACTAATAGAGTAAAATCCACAGGGACTCTTATAAAGGACTCCCTCCCCCAACTCTAGAACTAAAATTAGAACTGTAGATTGACTCCAAACTAAAATAAAGATTGGAACAATCAGAATTCTATGAATTTTAACTTTATAGATTAAAAAAACACATCAAAGAAGAAAATGCTAAGAAAATTTCAATCTTTGACCATTGTACATTTTGCAGCATAGTGTTATTACAGAAACAATTCCGCTAAATGACTTTGCACTCAGCTGTTTCAAAGTATGGCACAATTGATAGTTCTTAAACTGTCCCATTTCATGCTTGTGATGTATAACTATCCTGGAAGACTACAGACAGTTTGAAAAGTGCATGGTCATCTTGCCCTGTCTTCTCTGGATGGTGCATTACTCTATATAAGCTAACAACGATAGTTTTGAAGGCTTTATCATAGGGTCCGTTTTAAATACGGTCCTCAGAATTACCGAAAACCCTGAGAATATTAGAAAAGAACATTTTTGCTTTAAACTAGAGCTTATCTAGCCTGAAATTTCTTTTTCAGGATGGTTAACCAGACATTTTGTATATAAGACATAAGCATAACAGCTGTTGTTACCTTGTATAAAGAGAAATGTCCTACTGATAGGGGAAACAGCAAGTGAATATTACAAACAACTAATATTTGTAATCTTACTCTGCATGAAACACTCTACATTTTTCTTAAAGCCTATCTAAATTAATGAAGGCATCAAACGTTTTCAGAGCAATAAGAATATACAAGAAGGGGTATTCATTAATTTTAAGAAAGACATAATTGCTTTTACATAGACTACTCTGCTTTTAAGAGTGTATCAAAGCAAAGGCTAATGGTGCAAAAATTGCAAATAGAATGTAAATCCAAGAAAACAAGCTCATAGTGTTTGGAGCACACATTTGAGATAATGCCTACCCACCCTAGAGTCAATTACCTAACTAATGGCTAGGATTGAACATTGGCTAAATGTTATCCAAATATCTGTTTTTATACCTAGTTGTGTTTCCTCTCAAAATCCATTATCTGACAATTGAGACCCGACAGTACTTCATAGCTAACACTTGACAACTTAGCTTCATTTTTTTTCCAAATATTCTACGTTTAGAAAACCCTTTCCATTATATTAGAGAGGGATATTTTTCATAGAGTACAGTGTATTAAATAGGGCATTGTTGGAACTCATCCTTATTTCCTATCCCTCTTTGGTGGCATATTAGTGGTAATTTTATCTGGCAGCTATGGATATATAGCACATTTGCAATTTGTTAAAGAATCATTGTGGGAGGACTTCTAGTATAACCTCCTGGTCATGAAGCCTCATTATGTCGCACAAAAAGATATACCTTTGCTTCAACGTTTGATTCAAAAGCTCATTTAATGGAGCACAAATGACTCTAGGGAAAAGATTGTTTACTACTTAGCAGCCAAGAATTATTTCTTTTCCCTCCCTCTCGCCCTACCCCCCCAACCACCACCCCTCCTCTTCCTCCATCCAATGGTTCTATCCCCAAGCATTTATGGAGAAAAAAAGGCACATTCTATTTCCTCCAACCATTGGAAGATTATTAGACTCTAATGTTGAGATCCTAAAATCAGTTACTACAAATATGTAATTTGATTAAAATGCAGAAATAATTTAAATTGTTAACATTGTTCAATTGCTGTCTTTAACTGATTCATATGTCAGTTGTATTATTTTGTTAATGCATCAAACAAAGTTTCTCATTGGATGAAATAATAGCAGGGATCTTGGATATTTATTATGGAGGGAGGGTAGAAGAGAGAAAATTAACAGCTATTTTGTTCAAGGCAAAACCCTGGGAAACCTCAGATTTCTATTCCCTTCTCAGCACCTACTGTTTGTACGGAAAACACCTAAATACAGCTTTGGGTAAACATCTGTTAATTGGTATCTGAATTGGTAGTATATAATAAAGAGGACCAGGAGAAAAAGATTTGAATAGTTCTCAGTCAAAAAAAAAAAAAAGAACAGGAAAAAAAAATGCGGTGTTAGCTCTTTAAGGAGGATAACAATTTATTTTTTATTTATTTTATTTATTAGATTTGTATGCCGCCCCTCTCCGTAGAGTCGGGGCAGCTCACAGCATACAATAAAACAATTCATAACAAATCTAATAAATTTAAAAAACATTTTAAAAAAACCATTATTAAACCAGACATACACACAGACATACCAGACATAAATCGTATAGGCCCGGGGGAGGGGGGAATGCCTCAATTCCCCCATGCCTGATGGCAGAGGTGAGTTTTAAGGAATTTATGGAAGGCGAGGAGGGTGGGGGCAGTTCTAATCTCCGGGGGGAGCTGGTTCCAGAGAGTCAGGGCCGCCACAGAGAAGGCTCTTCCCCTGGGACCCGCCAGATGACATTGTTTAGTCGACGGGACCCAGAGAAGGCCAACTCTGTGGGACCTAATCGGTCACTGGGATTTGTGCGGCAGAAGGCGGTCCCGGAGATATTCTGGTCCGATGCCATGAAGGGCTTTATAGGTCATAACCAACACTTTGAAGTGTGACCGGAAACCGATCGGCAACCAATGCAGACTGCGGAGTGTTGGAGTAACGGGGGCATACCTGGGGAAGCCCATGATTGCTCTTGCAGCTGCATTCTGCACGATCTGAAGTTTCCGAACACTTTTCAAAGGTAGCTCCATGTAGAGAGCGTTACAATAGTCGAATCTCGAGATGATGAGGGCGTAAGTGACTGTGAGCAGTGAGTCCAGGTCCAGATAGGGCCGCAACTGGTACACCAGGCAAACATGGGCAAACGCCCCCCTCGCCAATAGAGGGAGAAGAAGCAATGGTAATATCTGAAATACTTCCTAGTGTTTACCTTCAGAAAAGTGGATAACATATGGCAGGATAAGCAGGATATCATAATTCAGCTTCTGTGTTCAGGTAAGGAAATATCTCTGAAATGATGCCCCCGCAACTCATGGGGTGTCTTATAAGGTATATCTTGCTTCAGAAAGGAAACCAAGTGGGAAAGGCCACACTTTATTTAGTGGTAATATACAGATTGTATAAATTCAAGATCTATTGTCTAAACTGCTCTTATGTACTAACATCCTTTCTTTCCAAGAGCTCCAAACTTGTATGTAAATAAAAACAACAGCAAAACAAAGAGGGGATCCTTTTCAATGAAGATCTGCTCCACCCATTCAAGAGAAGGGGATTTGGTATGCAACAACCATGGTCTTATAAGGGTGAGAGGTGATGGGCAGGAAAAAATATGTAAAGCAGGAACAACTTCCAATTTCCTATCAGTTTCCCTATTGAGTTTCTTTGTGAGTGAACTTTGGATCAATGCAACTCATGGTTCTATAAATCAAGTATCAAAACCTATTACTTCTTTTATATCTATTAAGGCCCTAGGTAAAGATATGGATGGAGTATAAACATGAGATACCAGTTGGTGTCGACCTTTGCAGATTAAACTTTTCACTTCTATTAACCAGTTGGAATTTTTATATGAAAGGAGACAAACACAATCCCAACAATTAACCTTCTGTATATTTGTGCTAAACTTTGTGCTAAAGTACTGTTTGACAAAATGAAGATTGGGTAGAGATTAACATGAATATTTATAATGGATAAATAGATTTCAGAGAAAGGCAAAGCATGCTTGATCACTGCAAATTTTTATTTCATTTCACCTCTAAAGTACCATCTGTTCATTCGGCTGCCGCCTTTATATCAGTAAATATAAATTAGGTATGGACAAAATTAGTCGATACTGACTTAAATGTTCATCTATTGTATTTAGTGCAGCAATTATACTGTAATACATTTTCTGCAAGGAGACAATATTTATTCAGATTTTAAGGAATAAACAAGGATGCATCATGATACAGTTTAATTTTTATATTAATATAATAATTCCTTATATGTGAATTTTTGCAACTGTCTCTAGGTTCCCAGAAAATAATAATTTTACTCCGCAATAATAATATGATTCCTCAGTTGGCAGCACAATTTGGTTTGACCAAAATGTTTAAAAGGTTGTGGTTTTTTGGAGGTGTCCCTTTGGGAGATCACCCGAAAGAGTGGAACAATTTAAACAATGACGTATAGTATTCAATAAAGTACTGGTAAACAAATCATGTTAAAATAATAATAACAATAACACACCGGGGTCAATCATGATTTTTTACCATACAAAATGAGATTGATTAGTAACATCAGGATTAAAATTGTTCTATAGGAAAAACATAAATATGTGGGACAGAAATTTATCAGACAAATGCTTATTTAACAAGATGTTTAGAACTAGATGGAATTCCTTCTAATATTTGACTGGTCAGTTAAAACTTATCTTGATAATGTTCTCTGCAATTTCAATAAATATGTATCTCTAAAGCATCCCAAATGTTGATAGGAAAGGCTTAGATCCAACAAGATCATTGAAAATCTGTTTTATATAAACTGTTAGATAAGTATTCACTATACAAGTGTTTTGAATTTAAGAATTATCCAATTTCTTTGAAATTTAAGCTGTTATGTATCTAAATTGGAATCTATATAGATAAAAATCTTATTCAGAACAATACTCAAGAGTTTGTTGTGGCATGTTGAAAAAGCATAAACATCCAAGTAATTAATGTAATTTACTATAGACTTCATCTAGCATTTGCAAATATGAAATTATGAGTCTTTCCAATAGTAATGACTAGCAAATACCTCTTAAAAAGATTCTGTCCTTTTGATTATTCTCATATTGAGGATTTACTGAATCTACACTGCCCATTATATTTGTTAATGTCTGGATATATATAAGCAGAGTAACACAGGAGGACTAGATAAGATATCAGAATATATTACATCAGCTATATTCAGCTGCATATGCTGCAACGTCCTGACTGTCGGTGACTACTTCTGCTTCAACCACAACAATACAAGAGCACACAACAGATTTAAACTTAATATTAACCGCTCCAAACTTTACTGTAAAAAATATGACTTCAGTAACCGAGTTGTTGAAGCGTGGAACTCATTACTGGGCTCCATAGTGTCATCCCAAACCCCCAACACTTTACCCTTAGATTATCCACGGTTGACCTACCCAGATTCCTAAGAGGTCAGTAAGGGGCGAGTACAAGTGCACTAGAGTGCTTTCCGTCCCCTGTCCTATTGCTCTCCTATATCTCCTATACCTTTCTTCTATTCCTATATCTCTTCTATTCTTTCATTGATATGTTCTATTACTATAACTTCTTTTCTATTATCTCTTAAATATATTTTACTATGAGTATCACCTCTATAACCTTCATCATGTATTTTACTATGTGTATATAGATATATACCCACTAAAACCCTCATTGTGTATTGGACAAAATAAATAAATAAATATATGGATGGATGGATGGATGGAAGGAAGGAAGGAAGGAAGGAAGGAAGGAAGGAAGGAAGGATGGATGGATAGATAGATAGATAGATAGATAGATAGATAGATAGATAGATAGATAAAGCTTACTTACAAATAGATATTCAACCAATCCAGGTTGCAAGTAGATACAAAACCAATCCAGGTTTCTAGTAGATACTAAACCTATCCAGGTTTCTTCGTATCACTATCTGAGTTATATTCAATATCTAACTCACGATCAAACTACTCCAGCCCCCATCTACTGCAAATGACCATCAATGAGCAACGAGATCAACAATGACCAACAAGGGAATGGTGAAGTTGATCTGCATATTATAATGCTCTGGCCCAATCACATTGCAGTTCACAACCAATGATTCAGCATGAACATGCTTTATATTCTACCTTACCTTATATGGTAATACATTTCAACTTTTACATCATATGGGGGGAAAGAAATAGTAGCATATTTGTATCTATATATTCTAACTTTCCTCCTATTTTTTTTTTTAAATGTGGTCGCATTCGGAACAATTATGAAAAAAAAAATATGTCAAGCATTTGAAAAAGGAACAATTAATAAAAGGATGTAAAGCAAATGCATTTTTGCCATTTCTTGTCTTTTGCCACTCACTGTGTATTGATTAAAGTGTCAGATGTAGTATGTAATAGCAGGTTATGCTTGGCTTTTGGCTGCTTATTGATTTTTGTCCTCTGATAGTAGAAATGAAAGTGAAGGCATGATGTTGAACATCAAAACTGAAATTTACCAAATTGACAGTAAAAGTCTTCACTTAAACTAAACTATCTTTATTGCTATAATGGCAAAGGATACAAATTATTGTTTTGATTGAAGTGACAGGCTTAGTCAATACTAATGGTTTGGGGAAAAGGAAGTGATAGATGAAGAGTGAGTCATTCCTTATTTTTCCAAGATATGTACAGCAAAACTGGACTAACACCTGGCTCAACAGGTGTGCCAGAAAGTCAAAGTCAATCAGATTACCTGCAATGAAACAAAAAGACAACTTGTGATCAAAGTGCTCATTAATTCTGTACCTCCACCCATAAATAAGTTGCTTTTAGCTGTAACCAGCTAACTGGTACTAACTGTTTTTTTTATTTAGAAACATAGAAACATAGAAGTCTGACGGCAGAAAAAGACCTCATGGTCCATCTAGTCTGCCCTTATACTATTTTCTGTATTTTATCTTAGGATGGATATATGTTTATCCCAGGCATGTTTAAATTCAGTTACTGTGGATTTATCTACCACGTCTGCTGGAAGTTTGTTCCAAGGATCTACTACTCTTTCAGTAAAATAATATTTTCTCATTTTGCTTTTGATCTTTCCCCCAACTAACTTCAGATTGTGTCTCCTTGTTCTTGTGTTCACTTTCCTATTAAAAACACTTCCCTCCTGAACCTTATTTAACCCTTTAATATATTTAAATGTTTCGATCATGTCCCCCCTTTTCCTTCTGTCCTCCAGACTATACAGATTGAGTTCATTAAGTCTTTCCTGATACGTTTTATGCTTAAGACCTTCCACCATTCTTGTAGCCCGTCTTTGGACCCGTTCAATTTTGTCAATATCTTTTTGTAGGTGAGGTCTCCAGAACTGAACACAGTATTCCAAATGGGGTCTCACCAGTGCTCTATAAAGCGGGATCACAATTTCCCTCTTCCTGCTTGTTATACCTCTAGCTATGCAGCCAAGCATCCTACTTGCTTTCCCTACCGCCTGACTGCACTGCTCACCCATTTTGAGACTGTTATTTATTTATTTATTTATTTATTTATTTATTTATTTATGTTTGTTTGTTTGTTTGTTTGTATGCCCCCCCTCTCCGGAGACTTGGGGCGGCTAACAGCGACAATAAAACAGTGTACAATAGTAATTTCGTATTAGAAATGATTAAAAATCCATTAATATAAAAACCAAACATACATACATACATACCATGCATAGAATTGTAAAGGCCTAGGGGGAAAGAGGATCTCAATTCATGCCTGGCGGCAGAGGTGGGTTTTAAGTAGCTTACGAAAGGCAAGGAGGGTGGGGGCAGTTCTAATCTCTGGGGGGAGTTGGTTCCAGAGGGCCGGGGCCGCCACAGAGAAGGCTCTTCCCCTGGGTCCCGCCAGGCAACATTGCTTAGTTGACGGGACCCGGGGAAGATCCACTCTGTGGGACCTAACTGGTCACTGGGATTCATGCAGCAGAAGGCGGTCAATGAGGTAATCTGGTCCGGTGCCATGAAGGGCTTTATAGGTCATTACCAACACTTTGAATTGTGACCGGAAACTGATCGGCAACCAATGCAGACTGCGGAGTGTTGGTGTAACATGGGCATATTTGGGA
Source organism: Erythrolamprus reginae (assembly GCF_031021105.1). Taxonomy (NCBI): domain Eukaryota; kingdom Metazoa; phylum Chordata; class Lepidosauria; order Squamata; family Dipsadidae; genus Erythrolamprus; species Erythrolamprus reginae. The sequence goes on from NC_091953.1 coordinate 118,391,119, forward strand.
AAGCCCATGATTGCTCTCGCATCTGCATTCTGCACGATCTGAAGTTTCCGAACATTTTTCAAAGGTAGCCCCATGTAGACAGCGTTACAGTAATCAAGCCTCGAGGTGATGAGGACATGAGTGACCGTGAGCAGTGACTCCCGGTCCAAGTAGGGTCGCAACTGTTGCACAAGGCGAACCTGGGCGAACGTTTTCCTTCTGAGTTGACAAGATCTCATTTTGCAGGGTTCAAACCATGTTTAGAATTCAAATCAAGGAAGGCGATTAGATGAAACTTTAATTGAACTTAAACCTGTCAGGATTTCCTTCAGGCTCACTGATTGTGTCTACTTGAAACAATGGATAGGCAAACCTATCCATAAGACAAACCAATCTTCAAGATTATTTTAAGCATTGCTCCAGGAAAGCTATTACTTACCATAGTTCATTGTCTTTTCTCAAAAAGTGGTTTTTTTACAAGATTTTGTTCATCTTTATTCATGGGGGGGGTAATAGCAAGGAAAGTAATCTTACATATTATTCTGCCATCACTCACTGTGTTTTCGGATCAGCATAATTAGGATATTATAATTGAAATTACCAGGTTGTATTAAAAGATAATTGTTTCAGAAATTAAGAATCATAAGAGAAAGAGTTTATAATTAAAACCTTGCCAAGTTGTCAGTTACTGATGTAATATACAAAGAGCTCTGTCTGCTTCCAGAAATCTTAAAGTATTTGATTTTGTAGAGTGATAAGGAAAACCACTGAAATTACATTAAATTTTAGATGTTAGTGAACATCACAGTGAAATAAATTAGGGAGTACCGGTAAATTCATTTCCTAAAAACTGGGTCAACATTTGCCCTTGTTTAGAGGAGCAGAAATGAGAATCAGTAGAAAAAAAAATATCCCCGTTAGATTGCAAGAAATTCAGCATTGGTTAAATGAAGAAATAGGTTTGCTGCCTTGGGAAATCATAGCACATTATAGTAAGGAAGAACAAGGTATCAGTTGAACCAATAGGTAGATTTTGGCATAAAAATCTACCTGTTTGTTCAACTAATACCTTGTTCTGGACAACATTCACCTGAGGAATAATTTATGGAGGGATGCTTAGATGAAATTGTTTATTTTATTACTGAAAATGTATTATTCAAACTCAACCCGGATAAGACGGAGTGGCTGTGGGTTCTGCCGCCCAAGGACAATTCCATCTGTCCGTCCATAACCCTGGGGGGGAAATTATTGACCCCCTCAGAGAGGGTCCACAACTTGGGCGTCCTCCTCGATCCACAGCTCACATTAGAGAAACATCTTTCAGCTGTGGCGAGGGGGGCGTTTGCCCAGGTTTGCCTGGTGCACCAGTTGCGGCCCTATCTGGACCGGGACTCACTGCTCACAGTCACTCATGCCCTCATCACCTCGAGGTTCGACTACTGTAATGCTCTCTACATGGGGTTACCTTTGAAAAGTGTTCGGAAACTTCAGATCGTGCAGAATGCAGCTGCGAGAGCAATCATAGGCTTCACAAGGTATGCCCATGTTACATCAACACTCCGCAATCTGCATTGGTTGCCGATCAATTTCCGGTCACAATTCAAGGTGTTGGTTATGACCTATAAAGCCCTTCATGGCATCGGACCAGAATATCTCCGGGACCGCCTTCTGCCGCACGAATCCCAGCGACCGGTTAGGTCCCACAGAGTTGGCCTTCTCCGGGTCCTGTCAACTAAGCAATGTCGTTTGGCGAGACCCAGGAGAAGAGCCTTCTCTGTGGCGGCCCCGACCCTCTGGAACCAGCTCCCCCCAGATATCAGAGTTGCCCCCACCCTCCTTGCCTTTCGACAAGCTCCTTAAAACCCACCTCTGTCATCAGGCAGGGGGGAATTGAAATTTCCCTTCCCCCTAGGCTTATAGAATTTATACATGGTATGCTTGTATGTATGAGTGGTTCTTTAAATTGGGGTTTTTTAGATTATTTTTAATATTAGATTTGTTTACATTGTCTTTTTTATTGTTGTTAGCCGCCCCGAGTCTTCGGAGAGGGGCAGCATACAAATCTAATACATACATACACACATACATACATACATACATACATACATACATACATACATAAATATTGTTATTGCTTTAATGTGACTTGATAATGCTTTGATATGACATAATTAAATGCAATAGATTCATATTTCCATATCTTATAGGTCATCTCAATATCCCACAAAAGTAATTTGATAGCACTGCTGACTGAAATAAGATCACACTGGACAAAATGTTTATGACCAGGTTCATGGTTGTCTGGGGTGAAGGACTGAGAAAAAAAATAAAGATGTCCATTGCAAATTTATGCTCAAAGCACAACTCTTTTGATCTCATCTCATCTCATTTGGAAGAGGGGTGCACTTTGGCTGTGGGTTACAGCCATTGTTGTGACTTTTTGTCACCCCCATCCCATGGATTCCTTTCATTATGAAGTTTCAAAATCAGAAACAAGTTTAGAAGTAATGACACAATAAATAGCAAAAAGCAGGAAACTGCAGGACCCACAAAACAGAAAATGGTTATTTTGCTTCCCTATTATTTTGAAGCAAGAAATACAGAAAATGAACTGGAGGTATTCTTTTTTTAAAAAAAAGAAGTAGATATCTATCAGCCAACCAATATCAATGGTGTATCAAAAAAGATATAACTCGCAAACTAGAAAAATCCCAGCCTTGTTCAGGCATGCAATTTAGATTGTCTAAGTTATGGACTCTAGCGGATCACATGGACATCACATTAATGGATCAATATGTTGTACTTTTTTTAAATGGAAGTTTTCTTTCAGTTGAACTTGATTTCTTAATTTGAATTGAATCTACCAAAATAGCATAGGAGACTAACAAAGATGATTAAGGGACTGGAGGCTAAAACATATGAAGACTGTAACATGAATTGCGTTGTCTAGTTTAATGTCTTTCATCCAAGTAATACCTATACCCAATCTTGTTAAGTTTCCAAGCTTAAAGTCACCCTGCTGTTACCATCTGCTAAAATGAAATTGGTGGATTATAAAAGAGAATTTGAAGGGTTTAGCAAAAAAAAAAGTCCTTAACTCAAGTACATCTTCCCATAGAAAATAAAGAACTAGCTCAGTTAGGGATAAAATTAGACAGTTATCACCTCTCCAAAGGTATTTTCCCAAGGAAACTAAAGTGCCGGCTCAGCCATAAACCTTTTTTTAGAAGGCACAAAATGCTGATAGGCTGAGGAAAAAAAGATATTACGAGATGAACATTGGAAATCAGGGACAGTTTGATAAACACATAACAATATCTTTCTCGAAGGAAATGATGTTCATGAAATATTGCCTCATTGTTCTAACACCACCACCCCAGGTTTGTAGTCCTGGCTTATTACCTCATAGTTATTACTAATTGCCTCATTAGGTAAATTATGTACTATATCCAGTCAAACACTTATTTACTTACTTACTCACTTACTTACTTACTTACTTACTTACTTACTTACTTACTTATTTATTGGATTTATATGCCGCCCCTCTCCGAAAACTCGGGGTGGCTAACAGCAATCACAAACAGTATACAATAATAATCCAATACTAAAAGTGAATTAAAAACCCCTTAATATATTAAAAAAACATACATACATACAACATACCATGCATACAATTGTAAAGGCCTAGGGGGAGATGGAATCTTAATTCCCCCATGCCTGAGGGCAGAGGTGGGTTTTAAGTATCTTACAAAAGGCAATGAGGGTGGGGGCAATTCTAATCTCTGGGGGGAGTTGGTTCCAGAGGGCCGGGGCCGCCACAGAGAAGGCTATTCCCCTGGGTCCCGCCAAGCGGCATTGTTTAGTTGACGGGACCCAGAGAAGACCCACTCTGTGGGACCTAACTGGTCACTGGGATTCGTGTGGCAGAAGGCAGTCCCTGAAGTAATCTGGTCCGGTGCCATGAAGGGCTTTGAATTGTGACCGGAAACTGATCGGCAACCAATGCAGACTGCGGAGTGTTGGTGTGACATGGGCATATTTAGGGAAGCCCATGATTGCTCTCACAGCTGCATTCTGCACGATCTGAAGTTTCAGAACACTTTTCAAAGGTAGCCCCATGTAGAGAGGGTTACAGTAGTCGAGTCTCGAAGTGATAAGGGCATGAGTGACTTGTTCTCTCTATGCTCAAATCCAAAGTGTTGCTGCTCGGTCCAATCACATGTAAACTCTAATTTGTATAACTTTAAAAGAGGGACTGTATTCCCTTCCCTCTTTAGGCCTCTCTTTCCCTCTAATGCTGTCAATAACCAATTTGTGCTTCACTGTAATTATGTTCTGGTCTCCAGTTCAAATGTACTCCTGGGAAAATTTCCCTACTATTTACTTTTATATCTCTTGCTTACAAGTATTACTCATTAATTTACTTTCAGAAGTAAGCTGACTAATTATCCATTGTGGGAAGTTGTTTCTTTTCTTTTTTTCCATGGTGGACAGTCCACTAATACTTGATGAGCATGCACTGCGCAATCAAAGGATGAGTGATGGAGTAATATTTATCTATTTGGTGCCAAGCTTAAAATACCAGCACTGTGCATTTTAGAATCTCGTCTATTAAAATAAAAGAGGTTGTTTCGGTTTTTTAGAGACTAAGCTAATTATGTGGAAGGATGCTATTATTTTCCTGTCCTATCTGTGACCTTCACATAGACATCTGGTTGGCAACTTTGGGAACAGAACACTGTGCTATGTAAATCCTTGGACAGATCCAGCAATAATTATTATTCATTTTTACATTTGCATTTTTATTTCTCAATCAGAGCTGCAATTTCTTATATTCCTACAGCTTTTCCACTCTGCTTGTTTTCCCATTGTTATTTCTAAAATTCTCTTTCTCTCTTCCCCTTCTGTGTGTGTGTGTGTGTGTGTCACAAACACACACACACATATACACACACTCCATCTATATGGACATAATGTTCCCTTAGGCACTTGCTTTGGTAACAGCTGAAGCTCATTTCAGAAAGAATATTATCCCAGCCCAGCCACACAATAAACCCCCATTCTTCCCGACTCTCAACATTCAGATATTTATGTATGTGTTCCAAGCTTTATCTATCCAACTTGCTCTAAGCCATTCTATATTCCAAACAGGATCCCATGCGTATGATCTTGTTAGTATGGCTGAGGCTGTATGTTTTACCCAAATATTCTTCTGTTCATTTGTTTATTTCTCTTTCTTGGAGTGGTATTTTCTATATACTGGGCAAGGACAAGGAAGTTCACAATGCATTCAAGGAAAATAAACATGAATGGATTGCTCACTGAGGGATAGGAGCATAGGATTTTATCATCGGGTAGCAGCACAATCCCCTAATTCCTTCTACACCACATAGACATGCCAGGCATGTAATCCATTCTTAAAGTAGTTTTCTCCTCAGGCACCAGGATGGCTCAAAAAGAACTGGAAACATCATCTGATAGACTTTTCTGGGTAGACTCGGGGGAATATCAGCTATTTATAAAAGAGTTGGCCTGTATGCCTAATGTAGCAATGTAGTAAGCAGCATTAGCTTGGGTTGGATTGGGGACTACTGAGGAATTCTATGATTGGCTGATAGACTGAAAAGCAACATCATCAACAACAAATCTCAAAATCAATTAACGGCAGAGCATTTCCTTCACACAAGATCTCAGAACCATTGAACTATATATTTAAAAGATCCTGGAGCATTGGGGAACTGCCAGAGGACTGAAAATGAGCTGATATAGCTCCCACCTTCAAAAAGAAAAAAAATAGATCTAGGAAACTACAGACCAATGAGCCTGACCTCAATACCAGGGAAGATTCTGGAAAAGATAATCAAGCAATGAATCAATGAACACCTAGAAGCAAACAAGGTAATAACCAAAAGCCAACATGGGTTTTATCAAAAACAGATCATGCCGGACTAATCTAATTTCATTCTTTGACAAAGTGATAAAATTAATAGAACAGAGGAATGCTGTCGATAAAGCATTCGACAGCATTCCTCTGGTCTTCAGTAAGGCATTTGATAAAGTAGACCATAACCTATTACAAGAAAAAATAGAAAAATGTGGGTTAGACAGCAATACCACCAGATGGATTGAAAACTGGCTGACCAACTGTACTCAACGTGTAATGCTCAATGGAACTGTATCTACATGGAGGGAAATATGCAGTGGAGTACCCCAAGTCTTTGTTGAAGGCTCAGTACACTTCAACATCTTCATCAATGACTTTGATGAGGGGATAGATGAGAAACTCATCAAATTTGCAGATGATACCAAACTGGAGGAATAGTCAACATTCCAGAAGATGGGCTCAAGATACAGAAGGATCTTGACAGACATGAGCTTTGGGTGCTATCTAACAAAAGGAAATTCAATGGTGAAAAAGTAAGATTCTACATTTAGGCAAGAAAAACAAAATGCACAGGTACAGTAAATGTGGTACCTTGTTCAACAGTAGTAACTAAGACAGGGATTTAGGGGTCATAGTGGATAACCATTTAAATACAAGACAGCAGTGTGCAGCAGCTGTCAAAAAGAAAAAAAAACCAACCCAACACAGTTCTAGGTTGCATAAATAGAGGGATAGAATCAAAATCATGTGAATTGCTAATTCAATTCAATTCAATTTATTAGATTTGCATGCTGCCCTTCTCCGAATATGATTTTATAATGTCTTGATAAGGCCACACTTGGAATACTGCATTCAGTTTTGGTTTCCAAATATTTTAAAAGATGTTGAGACTCTAGAAAGAGTGCAGAGAACAGCAACAAAGGTGATTAGGGGACTGGAGACTAAAACATATGAAAAATGATTGCAGGAATTGGGTATGTCTACTTTAATGAAAGTAAGAACCAGGGAGGACACGATAGAAGTGTTCCAATATCTCAGGGATTGTCACAAAGAAGAGAAAATCAAGCTGTTCTCCCAAGCAACTGAGGACAGGAAAAGAAACAATGGGTGGAAACTAATCAAGGAGAGAAGCAACTTAGAACTAAGGAGAAATTTCCTGACAGTTAGAACAATTAATCAGTGGAACAAGATGCCTCCAGAAGTTGTGAATCTCCAGCACTGTAAGTTTTAAAGAAGATGTTGGATAACCACTTGTTTCCCGCCTAAGCAGGGAGTTGGACTAAAAGACCTCCAAAGTCCCTTCCAACTCTGTTCTTTCTGTTCTGTTCTGTTCTCTTCTCAAAAGATAATAATGTGCTCAATAAATTGCCTTTTTCAGAAGGCAATTGTACTATGTTAAGGAAGAAGATGTTATTGGAAGAGAAAAACAGTCAAGTTGCCTTTTGAATAAGCACCTTGGAAAAATTGAAAGGAAAAAGAGTAATCTGATCATTTCAAAATATGGAATAAATGTTACAATTGGTTAAAATAAAGAAATGATAAATGAAGTAAAATTACACAGGGATACTGTCTAGTAGTTTAATAAAAGTCCTTAAAGTAATTTTATGTATAGTATAAGCAAAGACTATGTAATCATATAACAATGCAATGTATAATGTACGTATATCCGATAACAGCCTCCTGCAGAAAAGGAGCTAAAAATACCCCAAATGTTAGTTTTATGTCTGTTTTGTTTTGTGTGTACTTATTCAAAAATAAATAAAAATAAATATAAATAAATATAAATGAATGAATGAATGAATGAATGAATGAATGAATGAAAATAAAAAGCACCTTGGAAACAATCATGATCTGGATGACTGAGACTCTCCATTAAACACATTATTACTTTTCCAATTGAAACTCAATTTTTACCATTTTCATGATTTGTTATTTTAGTTTTGTACCCTTGTTAGTTATCTTCTGGCAAACAGGTAGTCATATTAATAATAAATGGATGAAGACAAGGGGATGTTGGAACAGCCTCAGGTTTGGAATACGGCTTCTATGAAGATCAAAGGCTTACTATTTGCCTACCCTAAGTCTTATGTTGTTAGATACTACAAGGCACCAATATTTTTTAATTATTATTTTCTGGAGCATTAGGTGAGAAATTAAAGAATCTAACAATTTGCTGAAGCTTATCACATAGGTCAAAATCCAACCTTTGAAAAATAGCTGGTCTATGGGTCCAAACCAACATATTATTATTATTATTATTATTATTATTATTATTATTATTATTATTATTATTATTATTATTATTATTTAGATTTGTATGCCGCCCTTCTCCGAAGATTGGATTCCTAGAGTCATTATGCCCTGGGCATCACTAAGATTTGGTTTATATAGATCATTTGAGAAATATTTGGAAACTAGAGTTTGTCAGAATACAGTGGCATGAGCAGTGAGAAATAGGTCATGCCACGACTTTGCAATACTCATGCCCTGTGAGCTTCATTGGTTGCCAGTTAGCTTCTGGATGTAATTCAACATTCAGTTATTTGTTTCTTATTGTGCTTCCTGTAAAATCTGACAGATCTGGCATGATCTGGCTTCAATCAATTAGAGTAATGTCATGTAGCATGACCCAGAAGGCTATCAAAGATATTTCACCAGAAAAGCCCTTCACTCCTCCACTCGAAACAGAACATCCTACGAAAATAGACTAACAATCCTGGGCCTAGAAATCCTAGAACTACGGTGCCTAAAACACGATTTGAGTATTGCCCACAAGATCATATGCTGCAACGTCCTACCGGTCAATGATTACTTCAGCTTCAACCGCAACAACACAAGAGCATGCAACAGATTCAAACTTAATACGAACCGCTCCAAACTTGACTGTAAAAAATATGATTTCAACAATCAAGTTATCGAAGCATGGAACTCATTACCGGACTCAATTGTGTCAACCCCTAACCCCCAACATTTCTCCCTTAGAGTCTCCACGATTGACCTCTCCAGGTTCCTAAGAGGCCAGTAAGGGGCATACATAAGTGCACTGGTGTGCCTTTCGTCCCCTGTCCAATTGTCTATCCTTTCTCTCATTTATCATATATATTTTCTTTCTTTCATATATCCTCTCCTATAAGTTCACTTTTACCCTTATATATATTACTACATGTCTATTTTTCTTCCTATGTATTTGTGTATTGGAGAAATGAATAAATAAATAAAATAAATAAATAAATAAAATCATGGCCCCAGGAACTGCATCTCCTTAGATATCTTGTTCCAAACTCTTTAAAAGAGTATAAACATCATCAAAAAAGCACCACAAACAATGTTCTTTCTGCACCAACTCAGAAAGCTCAAATGGCTTTCTGCACCAACTCAGAAAGCTAACTGAATCTTGAATTACATTCAGAACCTAACTGTCAACCAATGAAGAAAAGGGCCCCTCCCTCAAAGAAGTGTTGACAATCTCCTGGACCCAAGGAGATTTATATCAGATTTATGTACACTGAGAGCATGTGCACCAGGACAAATTCTTTGTGTATCCAAACACTTTTGGCCAATGAAATTCTATTCTATTCTCCATTCTCCATTCTCCATTCTCCATTCTCCATTCTCCATTCTCCATTCTCCATTCTCCATTCTCCATTCTCCATTCTCCATTCTCCATTCTCCATTCTCCATTCTCCATTCTCCATTCTCCATTCTCCATTCTCCATTCTCCATTCTCTATTCTCTATTCTATTCTATTCTATTCTATTAAGATCGTACTTTTTCCAGGACTGTGTTGTGTAGTTATGTGGCCTCTGTATATTGGTTTCTCTGCTGGTGTATAAGTGGGTTTAGTAGCTTTGCCAACCACTTGATGTTATCTATTGGATTTAATTGTTGTTTGCCAAGATGAAATAATAAGTTTGATAAACAAACAAACAATTGCACTGAAAGTTCGTTGCAATTACTGCTGTTAGAACTCCTTATGACTACAGGGATTCGTTCAGAAACTCTACTCATTTGTAGAAAGCCATGTAGATGACATTATAGAAACCATCCATAAGCCATTTAGATAATAACAAGGGTCAAAGCATGTGTTAATGTCAGGGTGGCAGGAAAGAATTAAAAAGATCCTTCAATTGACTTCTTCATGACTCCCAGATGTACAAAAAGGGGAATAGGGAAATCACTAGCAGACTTGTATGTTTCTCTTACTATGATCTATTTCAGAAGTACAATGTTAGTTCTGTAGGTTTCCTGATATGGTTTACACAGTAATGGGCAGCCAAAAATTTTATTGCCACACTGTGGGTGTGGCTTATTTTGTGGGTGTTGCTTAATGGTCATATGACTGGGTAGGCATGGCTTGCTGGCAATGTGATCAGGTGGGAGTGGCTTGAAGGATCATCATCGTTCAAGTGAGCTATTAAGTCCTCGACTTACAACCTTACATGTGTTGCTCACTGGGGTGACAATTTGCTTCACGTTTCCCGCGCTCTCCTTCCTGGGTTGCCTTCCCGCCTCAGGCTGGGTAGCTAGGTGAACGGGTGCTGCCAGAAGCATAAATGCTGACAGTGCCACATCCATCCACACCTTCTGCTTGCACCTTAGGTGGGAGGTGACCACGTGAGGCTGGAGGGGAGCCAGGTAGGAGAGAGGGAAGCTCGTCCAAGGCCAGGAAGGAGGAAAGAGGAAAAAAGCAAGGAGCTCAGACGCAGCTGCAACAGCAGGGAAAAAAAGGAGAGCCAAGCTCTCCAAGAAGTGACAGCCGCCAACCAGCTGGAGCTGCACATGCATCTTCATTTCTGCCAGTGGAACTGCATTCCACCCCATCCTGCCTACTGCCCACCCCTGGGTTTATATCAGAAGACTGACAGGTGTTTCCTAATCTCTATTACAAAAGTAGCAGTCCATCTAAAATGAGGAACCTGTGATTTCTTATAAAGATCTTCAAGGACAGATACAAAATAATAATAATAATAATAATAATAATAATAATAATAATAATAATAATAATAATAATAATAATAATCTTCCATACTGGAAATCATTTCCTATTACAATGAGCAATTTCTAAACTCATCTACTTCTCTTTCTCTACAACATGCTTTTCAGGTTTCTTTTATTTCACTTTTCCTTGTCTTTCCTTCCTTAATTCTATTTCCCCTCTTCTCCTTAAATAAAATACATGTTTTTTTCTCAAGGTAACTGTTTCCTAGGTTAAAACTCCCCGAGACAGAGAATTCTCCCCTCAAGCCATGTTGAGGATACATTACCTATGTCTTTCTTTGATTCAGTTGTTTATGATTATATCCAAACTCCTAACATATGCAAAGCTATTTGGTCACTTTGTAAGTCATAACACAGTAGCAGAAAATAATAAAAGCAAAAAGGATGGAAATCTTGTTCCATTACCAGAGAATTTGTCTCAAAGGAGTAGCAATAGTAGCCTTCTTTAGTGCGTGATTTCCCCACCCTGGTTCACTTTAATTGCATTTGCGTTCCTTTAATTAAACTAACAAACACATCTCTTTGCCTCAAAGAAAAGGACTCATCTGTCCCATCATCCTGATTAATAAGAATGTCTATAGGCCCAATTATTGTAAATAATGTTTGTGTGCCCTGTGCAAAATAAGAGTCTTGGGCATCACATCTGGATCAAAGCACTCTTCATGTAATTATATTAGTTATATATGAAGAATACTGACCACGTAATTGCCTTAATGTGGGATTTGTACCACATAAATGTCTCCCAACTGTACACACTGGTAACTGTGGGTGGGTGGGTGGGTGGGGGAAGACGGTTTTAAAAGCTATGAACCACACATGTGATCCTGAATTAGCTTGTGATGAGAATAGCTTTTTATTCACCTTCAGTGATGCCTTTCATTTATCTTTTTTTCACATCTCAAGAGGTTAAGAGAATCTGGGCCACTGCAGTCAGAATGACTTCCAGATTTCAATAAATAAATTCATAAATGCTTCAACCTTTTTTCCACATCTGAATGGACTTCCTTACCTTTCCAATTCAGAATGGGTAGTTCTGCTCATTCATTCTGGCTGTTCCCTTAAGGTGAGTACAAAGCAGGGATGAAATGCTACTGGTCTGGCTCCAGTCTAAGCGTACCGGTAGCTGTGGAAGCACATGGTTTGGAGAACTGGTAGCAATGGCAGTGCAATGCTCTGACCACCCACCCACCTGGACCGGTAGTCACTGCTCACAGTCACTCATGCCCTCATCACCTCGAGGTTCGACTATTGTAATGCTCTCTACATGGGGCTACCTTTGAAAAGTGTTTGGAAACTTCAGATCGTGCAGAATGCAGCTGTGAGAGCAATCATGGGCTTTCTTAAGTATGCCCATGTTACTCCAACACTCCACAGTCTGCATTGGTTGCCGATCAATTTCCGGTCACAATTCAAAGTGTTGGTTATGACCTATAAAGCCCTTCATGGCACCAGACCAGGATACCTGCGAGACCGCCTTCTGCCGCACGAATCCCAGCGGCCGGTTAGGTCCCACAGAGTTGGTCTTCTCCGGGTCCTGTCAACGAAACAATGTCGTCTGGCAGGATCCAGGGGAAGAGCCTTCTCTGTGGCGGCTCCAACCCTCTGGAACCAATTCTCCCCAGAGATTAGGACTGCCCCCACCCTCCTTGCCTTTCATAAACTCCTTAAAACCCACCTCTGTCATCAGGCTTGGGAGAACTGAGACATCCCCCCCTTGCCTATATAGTTTTGTGTATGATATGACTGTGTGTATGCATTTTATATATTGGGTTTTTTTCTTTTTAGACTTTTTAATGTTAAATTGTTATTTTAGATTTTAATTATTAGATTTGTTACCATGTATTGTTTTTATCACTGTTGTGAGCCGCCCCGAGTCTGCGGAGAGGGGCGGCATACAAATCCAATAAATAATAAATAATAATAATAATAATAATAATAATAATAATAATAATAATATGCCACCATTTTCTTGTTTTTAACTAGGCGTGGGCTACTAGCCGGAACACCTAATTGGACTCACCTCCGTGGCTCTGGAGGTCCTGTGAGTTTAAGCAGAGTTATGCTGCTGTGCCTGTGCAGGTAGTGAAATTGTGCCTGGAGAAGGCAAGGGGCGCCCATGTTCCGGCAAAGATTTTTGCTTCCGCGCATGCACAGAAATGAAAAACCTCACCGGAATACAGGCAGACCTATGTTCTCCATGCACGATTTTGCTACCTGCATGGGCACAGTGGTATAACTGCTGAAACTCACAGGATCTCCAGAGCCGCGTAGGCGAACCTGATTAGGTGTTCTGACTAGTAGCCATGCACTGTTTTTAACCCTCTAAGCATGAGCAGAGAGTGAAAAAGTGCATGTGCACACAGAGCGAGAATGGGAAAGTGTGCAAGAGAGAGAAAAATCTGAGAGTGCACACTTCCAAACAGGTAGGGTAGGTAAATAGATTTCACCACTGAGGCCAGAATAAGGCCAAAATAGATCTATCCTAGTCTCGTTGAATGTGCACAACAGCATGTGAAATTGATTGTCAATCAGTGTTGCTTCCTAAGTGAATAGTTTGATTTTACAGAAGTTTGATTTACTTGGAGTTATGTTGTGTTGTTTAGGTGTTTCCTTTATTCTTTTTTTTTAGCAGTGTATACAGTGTTCCCTCAATTTTTGCAGGGGATGCGTTCCGAGACCGCCTGCGAAAGTCGAATTTCCACGAAGTAGAGATGCGGAAGTAAATACACTATTTTTGGCTATGAACAGTGTCACATGCCTTCCCTTAACACTTTAAACCCCTACATTAAAATTTCTCATTCCCTTAGCAACCATTTTGATTATTACTCACCATGTTTATTTATTAAAGTTTATTATAAAAAATATTTATTAAAGGAGGACAAAGGTTTGGTGATGACATATGACATCATCGGGCAGGAAAAACCGTGGTATAGGGGGAAAAACGCAAAGTATTTTTCAATTAAGTATTTTTTAATTAATATTTTTGAAAAACCGTGGTATAGGCTTTTCGCGAAGTTTGAACCCATGAAAATCGAGGGAACACATACATACATACATTACATACGTATATACATACAAAAGGCATTAAAAAGGTTTTCCTGGCATTTGAGGATTTTTCCCATCAGTTTGGTTAGCAATTCTGCCTCAAAACCAGAATTCTGAAAAACTGCCACCCTGGACCACATTTTTCTTGGTGAAGTATTCTTCCCAATCCTTGATTTGTGAAATAGCTAAATAAAATGAAAATACTGCAAATGTGTGGTTTCCTGCTTGAGCAGGGGTTTGGCCTAGAAGAATACCTTCGTTATTCTGTTAAACTATTATTATTATTATTATTATTATTATTATTATTATTATTATTATTATTATTATTATTTAGATTTGTATGCCGCCCCTCTCCGTAGACTCGGGGCGGCTCACAACAATAACAAAGACAATGTAAGAACAAATCTAATAATTTAAAAAACACTAAAAACCCCATTATTAAAAGCAAGCACACACACAAATATACCATGTATAAACTGTATAGGCCTGGAGGAGATGTCTCAGTTCCCCCATGCCTGACGGCAGAGATGGGTCTTAAGAACTTTTCATCTATGGTGGTTATGTCCAGAGACAAGAAAGTATTGGAAAAAAAATAAATAATTGGTTGTGTCAAACAACAAATATAAAAATAGAATATACACCAGAGTTTTGTCTACTGGGTATTATGAGAGGTACCTATTCTAAAAATGTAAAATATTTAAGCTTGCATATTACAACAGCTGCAAGGATTGTATTTGCACAGAACTGGAAAAATCCGCAAATACCTGAAGACAATGAAATCATCAAGAATATATATGACTGTGCAGAGATGGACAGAATGACAATGGAGCTTAATAATCGAAAAGAATCGGATTATTGTGAAACCTGCACAAAATGGTACCAATGGACAAAAAAAAAAGAAACTTAAAAGAAGCATTGAAATAAAATATTAAGAAATTCAAATGCAATTAAAAGACAATATTGATAGGAATGTATATATGATGTAGATTCATCTGTAAATATGATCATGTACTTTTTTAAAAAATGGAAAAACTTAATAAATATATATTTTTAAAAAAGAACTTTACGAAAGGCAAGGAGGGTGGGTGCAGTTCTGATCTCCGGGGGCAGCTGGTTCCAGAGGGCCGGGGCCGCCACAGAGAAGGCTCTTCCCCTGGGTCCCGCCAAACGACATTGTTTAGTCGACGGGACCCGGAGAAGGCCAACTCTGTGGGACCTAACCGGTCACTGGGATTCGTGCGGCAGAAGGCGGTCCCGGAGATATTCTGCTCCGATGCCATGAAGGGCTTTATAGGTCATAACCAACACTTTGAATTGTGACTGGAAATTGATTGGCAACCAAATACAGAATCAAAATGGGATGCCATTGATAACTTCTAAAGTTCATGTTCAAGACCAAATAAGCAGCAGAGTTTCTGTTCTTCTCTATATTTATTACATTTATAGCTCTTGACCATTGGCTATGTTCAGGATGACCTGGGACCTTAGCAATAACAAGGTGCAGAACAAAGCACCTGCAGCTATCCTATTGAGTTTTCAGACTTCTCTCGTGGTTTGTTCTGAATATTCTGGGTCAGAGGCTAGGGAGCAAAACAGGCAGATAGTCAGCTGAATTGCCAGCAGGCAATCAGACATTTGCAGCAGCTCCAGGAGTCAATGAGCCTGAGCAGGTGGGATCTGATTTGGATAATGAGAGGTCACATAATGCAAGGCACCTAGCCTGAGAACATGCTGACAACTACAAAGGGCTGAGCAAAGCAATCAGAACATTTCTTAGCAATGCCCCTAATGAAGCCATTGCCAGTGACTGGGATTATGCAACAACTTTTCTAGGCTTCTACCTTCCTCGGGAAATGAGTCCACATGGACTTGTGGTCCTATTAGTCGTGCTCTTTGCTTTGCCCTCGTACACTTCTAATGACCATCTGGACCAACTCATGTCATTGTTTGTTGCTAAAACTGTGGACTGCTACGAACAACTCTTGTATCTTCTCATCCACTTTTCTCCGGTCGTGGAATGCTAATGACTTAAATTTCAAAGCCAGTCTTAATGCTCAGGAGACGGTATCCTTGCAAATTATCTCCGGGACCGCCTTCTGCCGCACGAATCCCAGTGACCAGTTAGGTCCCACAGAGTGGGCCTTCTCCGGGTCCCGTCAACTAAGCAATGTCATTTGGTGGGACCCAGGGGAAGAGCCTTCTCTGTGGCAGCCCCGGCCCTCTGGAACCAACTCCCCCCAGAGATTAGAATTGCCCCCACCCTCCTTGCCTTTCGTAAGCTCCTCAAAACCCACCTCTGCTGTCAGGCATGGGGGAACTGAGATATTCTTTCCCCCTAGGCTTCTACAAATTATGCATGGTATGTTTGTATGTATGATTGGTTTTATAACAAGGGTTTTTAGCTGTTTTAGTATTGGATTTCTACATGCTGTTTTTATCACTGTTGTTATCCGCCCCGAGTCCATGGAGAGGGGCGGCATACAAATCCAATAAATAAATAAAATAAATAAATAAATCAAGTTGTTAGTATTCACTCTGCTTTGAATCCAGTGGTGGGTTGCTTCCGGGTTGAACTGATTCTTAGAACCAGGGATGGCAGCGGCAGGAGGCTCCACCCACCCGCTCGGGATACTTCTGCACATGTGCAAAAGTGTTACATGCTTGAGACCAGGCAAGCGCATGAACCGGTAGTGACATGATTTAGAACCCACTACTGCCACAGTGGAATTTAACCCAACATGTTTTTTTAAAACATGTAAGTTATAAGTTGTAAGGAGATGTAAGCCGCCTAGTGTCAAAAAACCATCTTGATAGTGACGTGGGTGGTATATAATGTTTAATAAATACTGTATTTATTATTGTATTTGTTTGTGTGCCCTGAACTGATAGCAAACTAACTCAGAACTCACTACAGTTTGGATCCTAGTTAGGCAAAGCTTCTGTGGTGGCATTGGGCACCTTGGGTGATAAGGTGGTTTTAAGACAAGGTTTCTTTTAAGCTTATGAAAGCTGAGTAAGTTTTATAGGGTTGTTTACAATATGAGCTTTGCCATCTGAGGACTGTATCCATGTCTCTTATGCCTGCCAAGCATGCAGATGGATGCAGTTGATGACCACAGTTCCAAGGGAGAGTTTTGTATCAACAGCCTTGAAAAAGCAGTAAATTACACCTTCCTGAAGAAGCAAACCCTTAATCATGCTTTAATTGTCCATTTCCTTCCTGTCTCTTTAATATTTAAAATCATGTGTTTCAAGGCATTTGGAAATATGACAAACTGTCTTGCTATATGCAGTCCTGCCTATTCATCCTGAATATCTAGAGGAAATTTCTGGTCACCACACTTCAAAAAAGATATAGAGACTCTAGAGAGGGTGCAGAAAAGAGCAACTAGAATGATAAAGGGACTAGAGACCAGGTCATACGAGAAAGGTTGCTGGAACTGGGCATGGATAGTCTAGTAAAAAGAAGGGCTAGGGGGGACATGATAGCTGTATACAGGTACTTAAGGGGTTGCCACAGAGAGGAGGGGGACACACTGTTTTCCAGGGCACCAGAGGGCCGGACGAGGAACAACGGTTGGAAACTGACCAAGGAAAGATTCAACCTGGAGATAAGAAAGAATTTCCTGACAGTGAGAGCGATCAACCAGTGGAACGGCCTGCCAGTGGAGATTGTGGACTCCCCAACTTTGGACACTTTCAAGATGAAATTAGATTGCCATTTGGCTGGGGTGATGTAGGATTTCCTGCTCAGGCAGAAGGTTGAACTTAATGACCTGTAAAGTCCCTTTCAACTCTAATAATAAATAAATAAAATTTACTTATTCCCATACATCTGACCAAACATCAGTCCTTTTTGTTCTCAAGTTTTGGCATATGTTACTCCAGCTGTAAATTTTAACCAGCCATTTCTTATGTTTAAGAGGGCACTGATTGAGATTATTCTTTGATCTAGTACAGGGGTAGGCAAAGTTGGCTCTTTTATGACATGTGGACTTCAATTCCCAGAATTCCTGAGTTACCATGTTTGGCTCAGGAATTCTGGGAGTTGAAGTCCACAAGTCTTCAAAGAGCCAACTTTGCCTACCCCTGCTCTAGTATGATTGAGAGCTACTCTCAATGCTTATACTGCATTGTTGTTAATGCAGTGGTATTGAATTAACTCAGTAGTTAAGAAGGTGCAAGAGTAGGAATGACAGTACCAGGTTCTAGTTATGCTTTGGGCCCAGAAACTGTTTGCATAACTTTGGGTCATTCATCTTCTCACAGCCCTAGACTGAGAAGTTACAAAATACGTATCAATTGACTCTTGATTGATTTATACTAATAATAGATTGGCTGGCTGGCTGGCTGGCTGGCTGGCTGGCTGGCTGGCTGGCTGGCTGGCTGGCTGGCTGGCTGGCTGGCTGGCTGGCTGGCTGGCTGGCTGGCTGGATAGAAACATAGAAACATAGAAGACTGACGGCAGAAAAAGACCTCATGGTCCATCTAGTATGCCCTTATACTATTTCCTGTATTTTATCTTAGGATGGATATATGTTTATCCCAGGCATGTTTAAATTCAGTTACTGTGGATTTACCAACCACGTCTGCTGGAAGTTTGTTCCAAGGATCTACTACTCTTTCAGTAAAATAATATTTTCTCACGTTGGATGGATGGATTAATGGATGGTAGACAGTAGGCAGACAAATATGATAGACTATACATGACTAATACATATGATTAGGCTATAATGATCAGTTAAGTTTTTTTAAACAAATCTTGTTTCCATTCTCCACTCTCCTATGAACTATAAGAACAATAAGGTTCTCTCTTTCTTGGTAAAATATAATTTAATTGGGTCAAGCCAGAGATATATCCTCCGAAATATAAATGGTACTATAATTGTCAAATTATGTGTAATTATAATGCCACATGAACACTGTAATGATTCATAGTGCTAATTATAATTAGATAATTACTCTTATGTTCTCTGTCAGAGAATATTAGAATTCAGAAATGAGAAAGGGTCTAATTTCAGGTTACCAATGCTATTCAGATGCTTATGCTAGATTGCTGTTTATGATGTCAATGAAATAAAAGAATGTAGTATGTGCACAAAGGGTACTGCAGTTCTACCTTATTCTGTCCTCTCAGACCTGTCCTTGAATATTATGTCCAGTTCTGCACTGCACACTTAAAGAATTCAGAAAAAGTAAACAGGTTCAGATAAGGACAACATGATTTCAGGGGACTAGAAACAAATTCCAAGTAACAACAGACTGAAGGAATTGGGAATCTGTAATTTTGAAAAGAGGAATTTAAGGGAAATATGATAGTCTTCTTGAAATGCTTGAAAACATGTAGACGGCCAAGACCTCTTCTCAAAAAGTGAGATATAAAAAAATAATAATTAAGTCATGGGAAGGCCTCGTTAACAATGGAATGAGTTATTGGGGAATAGGTTCTTACGTTCCCAAACTGTTCAACCAGAGCTTAGAAAACATTTGTTATAGATGTTTCATACGTATGCATATATCAAGCAGGATTTGAAACTGATACTCTAAATGGCTTTTTCTAAATGTATAGTGAGAGACTATCCAATTTGCAAAGACATGGGTTGGAACTATCATGTTAACTCAATGGGAGACTTATGAGTATAGCTCCTTGCTCTGGAATACAGGAAATACTTTATTTGAAATAACAGAACAGAATAAGACGGTTGGAAGGGACCTTGGAAGAGTCTTTGAGTTGAACCTCCTGCTCATCAATGAGCAAGACATTTACTTTTAAGGTTGTTCTTAGATGAACTTTCCCCAATTGTCTGGTAAAAACAATCAAAGAATAAAAATAGAAAGAATTATATTGGAAAGTTGCAAAAAGCACATTAATACATTGTCATCTGAGAAATATTTTCATTTTGATCAACTGCTTAGATGCTGTCTTGGGTTCTATTGTGAACATTTTCAAGATACTAATCTGTGAAGAGGATGTGGTTGCCTTTTATAGTATCACAAAGGTCATTAATATAAAGAATAATGAGTGTTGGTCCTAGTATGCTGCTTTGGAGGACAGGTACAGGATTTGATAAAGTGCTTCCTATTTTGACTACTTGCCTGTTTGAGAAGAGCACAGTTATCCATTTATGCAGGGGTCCAAAAATGCCATAAGATTTTACTTTTAGAATTAGTTTGTCAAAGGCTTTATGGAAGTCTATGTAAGATAAACTATGTAAATTGTGTAGTACATATGTTTTTACAGTGTAGAAGTTGCAGATTGCAGGATACATTTTTTCTGAATTTGTTTGTTTGTTAGGGAGTGGTTGTTAGTTTCTAGGTGGAGGGTAATGGATTTGTTAATGATTGATTCCATGACTTTGCAGGGGATGCAACATAAAGAGATTGGTCTGCAATTTTCAACTAGGCTGGGATCTCCTTTTTGAAGATAGGGATGACCATGGATAGTGACCTTAGATTGGGTAGAGAGCTGGTCCTAAAACAATTTTCAAAAATTATGTTCAAAGCTTCTGCTAAGGCAGTGGAAAGTTGTTTGTTTTTGTTTTATTTAAAGAAGTAGACACATAGTCCATCAGCTCCACTGGGTAGAGATGGCACTCAGCATATATTGCGGAGTGTCTTTCCAACATTGTCTGTAAAATCGATGTGTATTAGATCATTATAATTATTTGTAGTTTGACTCTCGCTTTTCTTTTTATACCTTGTTCTGTTCTAACAATTATTTATTGAAGCACTGTGACTATAACGTATGATGTGGGCTGTTTATAATTATGATTATTTTAATAATGTTTCTGAACAATCTGAAATTTTCTTTTTTCATAATTGACAACCAATTTTATATTTTATCAGCATATATGTGAAGCTACTTTGGTTCCTTTGCCTTTGATCACTAAATTTACATTTAATTATACGGAGCTGGGTTTGCTATTTTGATGTCTAGTTTGAACATTCTTGGCATTATTTATCCCCTTGAAAAAAAAAATCCAGCTAACAATGTGGCAAACTTGTAAATATTAAATATAATTCATGCAAATACCAAATGAAGTATTAAGCTTTAAAGTACATGTATTTATTTGTTCAGTCATTCATTTGAATTTATTAGCCATGCAATTCCAATGCTCAATTATTGTGAACAAATTATTAAAGCAATTTTGATGTCCAGACTGAACTATCCTGCCATTTTTTTTATCCTTCTATAAAAAAGTTTTGCATCTTACAATGTGGCAAACTTCTAAATCCTAAATATAATTCATACAAACACCAAATGAAATATTAACCCTTACAGTACATCTCTTCATTCATTCATTTGCACTTATTAGCTGCCTAATTCTAATGAATTTTCAATTATTGGACAACTTTTTAAATCCAGCTTATTTGGCAGGGGTGGTGGTGACGGCAAAAGACTCGTTTTTTCTCTTTGCTAGATCATAATGCATTTTGATTGGATAGCGTTCAGCACATTGTTTAAATTCAGGGATTGTGTGTTAACTGTCCAACTAGTGAACCCAAATAAGGAACTTTGAATTCCAGAAAGTAAAACTTTATTGGAAACATCATTTTTGGTACTGAAGAATCAAAAACAGCTCTGTTTTTTTTCACGCAAATGCTTCCTTAATTAAACAGTAACTTTCCTTTTTCCCCATCCAGGGTGACCACATAGTCCAATTATGAGATGCCCTTTTGTTATGAGAACAGGCCATCTCTTTCTTAAGCACCTGCAGTAGTGACCTTGATGGTTGCCAAGCTCTCACAGTCCATGCACACATTCTGAGCATTCTATGCCCCATCAGTGGGAATTCTATTCCCACTCACCCCAGTTCACTGGCAACAGTGGTGAGTTGCTACCAGTATAGTATGGTTCTACAAACTGGTAGTGGTGGTGCAGAAATGTTGCACGTGTGCATGAGCACAAACTGGTAGTGATGGAATTTAGAATCCATTACTGATTGGCAAGGTGAAAAGTACTAAGATTTGAAAGAAGCAAGTGGTTCAATCTTGACACTGTGATTTAGAAAGCATATTTCAACCAAGGATGATGGTCTTGCCTTCAACTGGTATTTACTGTGTCTCCCTTCGACTAGGAGTAAGGTCAATAGTAGGACGTGCCTTCCCCTTTCTGATACTTGAAAAATGCACAACCCCTTACCCCACTATCTTTCCAAATAGAATTCAAAAACCACAAAGAAACCACAGATGGAGAGTAGGTTGAAAAAGATTCTGATAGGGAAGTGTAAATAAAGAGTAAGGTATATGCCATCTAAAATGATGATTTAACCTAGAGCAGTGATTGCGAACATTTTTTTCCTTGGGTGCCAAAGGAGCGTGTGTGCGTACTATCGCACACATATCAGTGCCCACACCCATAATTCATTGCCTGGGGAGGGTGAAAAGAGCTTCCTCCACCTCCCCCACAGAGGTGCTCTGGAGGCCAGGAACGGCCTATTTCCCAATTTCTGGTGGGCTCAGTAGGCTCTTGTTTCGTCCTCCCCAGGCTCCAAAAGGCTTTCCTGGAGCCAGGAAAGGATAAAAAGGCCCTCCCCCATCCCCTGGAGGTTGTCTGGAAGCCAAAACACACTCCGAGAGTCTCTGCGTGAGCCAAAAAACAGCTGGCTGGCACGTACATATGCAAGTTGGAGCTGAGCTAGGGCAATGGTTTGTGTGCCAGCATATATGGCTCCATGTGACACCTGGGGCACCCCCCATGTAATAATAATAATAATAATAATAATAATAATAATAATAAAAATCTCGGAACTGAGATATACTTTCCCCCTAGGCCTTTACAATTTTATGCATGGTATGTCTGTATGTATGATTGGTTTTTATATAGGCTTTTAACTGTTTTTAGTATTGGATTTTGTTATATATTGTTTTATTGCTGTTGTTAACCACCCTGAGTCTGCAGAGAGGGGCGGCATATAAATCCAATAAATAAGTAAATAAGTAAATAAGTAAATAAGTGAATAAGTGAATAAGTGAATAAGTGAATAAGTGAATAAGTGAATAAGTGAATAAGTGAATAAGTGAATAAGTGAATAAGTGAATAAGTGAATAAGTGAATAAGTGAATAAGTGAATAAGTAAATAAGTAAATAAGTAAATAAGTAAATAAGTAAATAAGTAAATAAGTAAATAAGTAAATAAGTGAATAAGTGAATAAGTGAATAAGTGAATAAGTAAATAAGTAAATAAGTAAGTAAATAATAACAATAATAACAACAAAACAACGTTAACGTTAACGATAATGATAACGATAACAATAACAATAACAATAACAATAATTTAGATTTGTATGCCCCCCCTCTCTGAAGACTCGGGGCAGCTCAAAACATAGCAATAATACAACACAGTACAAATCTAATGTTAAAAATTTTAAAAAGTTAATTAAAAACATTTAATATAAGATAATCAGTATCATAAAATTTTATTTATTTTTTTCATCATGGTTCGCCTTCACTGGCCTAGAAGGAAATACCTTTCAAAAACTGGGGAATTATGAGATCATCCAAAATAAAATCAAAACTGTAACTCACTGTGTCCACTACCTAGTGCAGTGATGGCTAACTGTTTTGGCACTGAGGACAAAAGTGTGACACACAGAGGCCAAAAACTATTTTTCCTTGCTTTCCTCCTGTAAATTTAGCTGCTTCTTATAGTCTGGTGGTGTCTTATAGTCCAAAAAATACAGTAAATAATAACATATTTTTTTAGAATTTCTCTCACATTGCTTCTGTCTATATAAATAGATGAGTAGGCAGCCAACTACCGGTAGCACTTCTTATAGTAAATTATATAGAGAAGATAAATTCAAAGAAGATAAATGTATTCATTGTTGTGAAGATTCAGCCTCCATCATGTAATTAAAACAGTGGGTTTTGGGGGTTTTTTTACATTAACAAATTGGATCTCAGACTTCTTTGACAGATATTTAAAGTGACATATTTGGGGATACCCTACAATTACCAAATACCTAAAGAAGCTACTTTAACCATTAAGAGAGCAAAATGGAATGAATAACATTAATTTTCTCAAGTTATAAAGGTAACATTAGAAATCCTACAAAAGGGGAAAAAAGCCATTGTGTTACCCAGAATAAGATCCAGGTAAGATATATCTTATTAAGAATATAATCCCTTATTTAAGTCCCCATGTCAGGAAATATTTCCACTTTTAAATTTAAAATCATTTGTCTTTCTTTTTTCTGCAGTTATTGATGCGAAATGCTCACTGTATTACACAGCATATTAAATTGTGCTATTTAACTGTATTAAAATTGGCATTTGGTAAATGTGTTCATGCCACTGATAGTAATGTGTCCAATAACTTTTGTACTGAGGTACATGTCTGATGCCAGGCTAAGCAAAAATGTATCCTTCCCTGCCCTACTACTTATCTTTGGATAGTTGCAGTCAGGCCGCGCACACCACGGCCCATTTTATTTCTACAGCTGGCAATGCTTTCCTGAAGGCCTCTGTAGCTAATAACAGAGTTCTAGATCAATCTGAAGCTCTGATATCGGTTGCAGAGGCCTTTCCTACAGGCCTTTCCTGAAGGCCTCGGTAATCTACAACAGAGGCCTTGGGGAAAATCTTGCTAGCCTTGCCAGATAAAGAAGTTTCTGATAGCTGAGATTTGAACCTTAGCCTTTAGGCTACAGGTTCATTTCATGTATCAGCTTGTACCAGGGAAAGGTTATGAGTGATTTTTTGTTGAGTCACCCTGGTATATTGAAGGAACATCACAGCTCCTATCTGTCTTTCTGTCTGTCTGTCTATCTATCTATCACATGTTTTTTGCTGAATTTTAAAAATTAAGGGAGACTAGGGTAGCACTATTTAGGCCTTGTTCTGGCCTCATAAGCTAGCCATACCCTTACTGGGATTTGATACTGTTTGATCCTGAGTTTGAGCCTGTTGGGTGTCAACAGGCTCAAACTCAACCCTGACAAGATGGAGTGGCTGTGGGTTTTGCCTCCCAAGGACAAAAGCAATGTTGGTTACACTGTAGCCATCCCGATACTAACTTCCTTCCAGTACCCTAGCCAGATTAAGGTTCATCCCTTGTCCTCACACCCACAAGTTCATCACGTGGACTATTCTGGTTGCAGGGATTCCACCAACCACCTTCATACATCCGCTAGTGCAGAACAAAGGATCACCTTGGACTCTTAGGGTATCTGGGTCTGGAAGTGAGCAGGCACATAGGGCTCACATAGATCATGGGTGTCCAGTTGCCAAATCATGATATTGATAGCTTTGTATGCATCAAGCAAATCATTTGATAAAACCTTTTAAAATTCAGTAAGAGGTAACTATCCCCATTTTGGAGTTAAAGTTGCCCATAATGATACAAAATGGGAAGAGATAATCTGCAGCCCAGAGACTGCAAATAGATTTTCATAGAAACATAGAAGACTGACGGCAGAAAAAGACCTCATGGTCCATCTAGTCTGTCCTTATACTATTTTCTGTATTTTATCTTACAATGGATATGTGTTTATCCCAGGCATGTTTAAATTCAGTTACTGTGGATTTACCAACCACGTCTGCTGGAAGTTTGTTCCAAGGATCTACTACTCTTTCAGTAAAATAATATTTTCTCATGTTGCTTTTGATCTTTCCCCCAACTAACTTCAGATTGTGTCCCCTTGTTCTTGTGTTCACTTTCCTATTAAAAACACTTCCCTCCTGAACCTTATTTAACCCTTTAACATATTTAAATGTTTCGATCATGTCCCCCCTTTTCCTTCTGTCCTCCAGACTATACAGATTGAGTTCATGAAGTCTTTCCTGATACATTTTATGCTTAAGACCTTCCACCATTCTTATAGCCCGTCTTTGGACCCGTTCAATTTTGTCAATATCTTTTTGTAGGTGAGGTCTCCAGAACTGAACACAGTACTCCAAATGTGGTCTCACCAGCGCTCTATATAAGGGGATCACAATCTTCCTCTTCCTGCTTGTTATACCTCTAGCTATGCAGCCAATCATCCTACTTGCTTTTCCTACCGCCCGACCACACTGCTCACCCATTTTGAGACTGTCAGAAATCACTACCCCCTAAATCCTTCTCATTTTCATCTCTTGTGTGTGGTTGTCAGAGCCTCCAAAGATTACGATATTCAAATTAGGCAGGAATTTGTTCAGTAATGACAGTATGTGTGTGTGTGTGTGGGGGGGGTTTGTTCATTTTGATGGCTCATCATATAAAGGGGTTGTAGTAAGACTCTGATTTAGCACATCTATTAATATTTTTTTTAAAAATAGGTGGGAGAATATGTCACCAAAACCCAAAACAACAGAGGGGTTCCTGTCTTTGCCAGAAGTTCATTATTGGGGGGAAAAAGATCATGTCAATCCACCAACTCAGGTATCTAATCAACTAGTTGGAACTGCAGTTAAAAAAACAACACCAAAATCCTATTGGGAAAGATTGCCATTAGAGACATCATGACAAAGATGTGAGACAGAATATATAAAGACAGAGAGAGAAAAAAACCCTAGGTTACAAATTTATTGTTATACCAACAAAAATATTTACATTAAATATCCAGTTAAAGTCACAAAATGATGCATTAACTTCAAGTGTCTGTCAATATGATCTCATTAAACTAAATTTAATTCCATCCCCAGCACCTCAATTATGAATAAATATATGTATATTTTCAAGCATATTTCATGCAGAGAATTTAGAAGTGTCAAACCTACCATGAATTTTCAGTGCACAAATACTGCACATTACTGATACAGATAATGTTCCCTGCAAATGTCAAATTTGAGAATATTATCCTCTACTCCTCAGAGAAAAAAAAAGACGAGAGGGAGAAATGTTTTGATAAATCTGTTTTCTCAAAACCAACTGTGTTGTAATTGTCCAGATAGCATTATATTTCTTAGAGATACTGTATGCTTGTCTTTCCATATGGCGGTAGAGATGAATAAATGAAGCCAATTGTGTATTCGTCTCTGACTCATTTAGAAAAAGCTAAATGGATGCATTCCAGCATGTGAGGAAACATCTATAACGAAAGAAATAAAGGTGTGGGTTTTGTACAACTTGGGATTAGAACATTCATTTTGCCACATGTCCACTATAAAACTACACCATAATGAGCTATTGTTATGTATTGATATCTTTTTGCAATGAACATATGGGAAAAAATTTACAGCAGGTTGATTTCAGCAAGAATGCAAAACGTATGGTGGAGGACCACATGCAGTCTGCCAGCTGTTTTATGTGCCCCCTTCCTACTCTGAGCTGTCTTCAGAGTAAAAAAAGCATTTATGGGAAGGGGGTTAAATTTTGGAGACAGCAATGTGCACAAATGTATTTTAAGGCATTCATTTCATCCAAGCGTAAAATGCACTAACCGATTATACTGGCTTGCTAATGTGCATGCATGCTTTCTTCATTCACACATGCACATCATCTGTGCATGTCTAGAGCCTTCTGCACATGTGCAGAGTGTCAAAACTGGGACGTGATGATGTCCTGGTTTGAGAGGCTGCAGCTCCCACCGCTGGTTTTACTGGATTTCCGAACTATCTACTGCTGGCCCTCCTAGCTCTCATAAGCCAGATAGAGCCAGCTACATTTTGCCCCTGGTTTCATCCTCAAAAAATTCAGAAATATGTGTCCCCCTCACTTCAGAAATCCTGGTCTCATCTACAGGGGTGCCTATGGAAAGACTATCATGCTAGGAAAAGCTTGCTGCAAACTTTTGAGCTGATGGAGATTGCATATTTATTTATAGTTTGTGTTGGAAGGGACTCTGGGGGTCTTCTAATACAACCTCCTGCTAGTGCAGGAGACCCTTTACCATCCCAGACATATGGCAGTCCAGTCTCTTCTTGATGTTCTCCAGTATTGGGGCATTCCAAATGAAAATGTCCAAAGATATTTCACCAGAAGAGCCCTTCACTCTACGAAAATATCCTACGAAAATAGACTAACAATCCTGGGCCTAGAAAGCCTAGAACTACGACGTCTAAAAAACGATCTGAGTATTGCCCACAAGATCATATGCTGCAATGTCTTACCAGTCAATGACTACTTCAGCTTAAACCGCAATAACACAAGAGCACGCAACAGATTCAAACCGCTCCAAACTTGACTGTAAAAAATATGATTTCAACAATCGAGTTATCGAAGCATGGAACTCATTACCGGACTCAATTGTGTCAACCCCTAACCCCCAACATTTCTCCCTTAGACTCTCCACGTTTGACCTCTCCAAGTTCCTAAGAGGCCAGTAAGGGGTGTACATAAGTGCACTGGTGTGCCTTTCATCCCCTGTCCAATTGTCTTTCCTTTCTTTCACCTATCTTATATATTCTCTTCCTTTCATATATCCTCTCCTCTAAGTTCACTTTTACCCCCTTTTATATTATCACATGTCTATTTTTTTCCTATGTATTTATGTATTTGACAAATGAATGAATGAATGAATGAATAAATGAATGAATAAATAAATAAATAAATAAATAAATTCACAATCTCTGCAGGCAGGCCATTCCACCAGTTGATCACGCTCACCGTCAGAAAGTTCTTTCTTATTTCTAGGTTGAATCTCTCCTTAGTCAGCTTCCATCCATTGCTCCTGGTCTGGCTCTCTGGTGCTTTGGAAAATAGTGTGACCCCCTCCTCACTGTGGCAGCCCCTCAAGTATTTTTAGACTGCTATTATGTCCCATCCCACCTAGACCTCCTGTTCATTAGACTATCCATGCCCAGTTCATACAACCTTTTCTCATATGTTTTGGTTGCTAGTCCCTTTATCATTCTGGTTGCCCTCTTCTGTATTTCTTCCAGAGTTTCAATGTCTTTTTTGTAGTGTGGAGCCCAAAATTGTATGCAGTACTCTGGGTGAGGTCCAGTGAAGGGCTAACAAAATTTTTACTACCACACTGTGGGCATGGCTTATGCATTTTCTTTCAACATCTTTCAGTGCAAATTGGGTGCTCTGGGATGGAGCTCCATTTTCACTACCCCACTGCATCCCCCCCCCCCCGTCCAGGCAGTAGCCTACCCCTGGTGTGGTCTGACAAGGGCATTAGAGGGGCGGCATACAAATCTAAATAATAATAATAATAATAATAATAATAATAATAATAATAATAATAATAATAACAATAATAATAATAGTAATAGTAATAACAACAACAATAATAATAATTAGTCCTAGATTGTATCCCTCTGTTGATGCAACTCAAGATTGTTTTGACTCTTTTAGCCACCTCTGCACATTTATTTATTTATTTATTCATTCATTCATTCATTCATTCATTCATTCATTCATTAGATTTGTATGACGACCCTCTCCGTAGACTCGGGGCGGCTCACAACAACAATAAAACAATTCAAGACAAATCTAATAATTTAAAAACATTTTTCAAAAAACCTGTTATTAAAGCAGACATACACACAAACATACCATACATGAATTGTATAGTCCTGGGGGAGATGTCTCAATTCTCCCATGCCTGACGGCAGAGGTGGATTTTAAGGAGTTTACGAAAGGCAAGGAGGGTGGGGGCAGTTCTAATCTCAGGGGGGAGCTGGTTCCAGAGGGTCGGGGCCGCTACAGAGAAGACTCTTCCCCTGGGACCCGCCAAATGACATTGTTTATTCGACGGGACCCAGAGAAGGCCAACTCTGGGACCTAATCGGTTGCTGGGATTCGTGCATCAGAAGGCGGTCCCGGAGATATTCTGGTCCGATGCCATGAAGGGCTTTATAAGTCATAACCAACACTTTGAATTGTGACTGGACATTGTTGGCTCATGTTTAGTTGTTTGCCTACCAAGACTCCTAGACCTCTCTCACAGTCAGTCACCTGTGTTGAGTGTGTGGTTTCACAGAGTTTGTATGTAAACATTGTACACATTGTTGTAGTAGAAGGAAAACAGTTTGAAAGCATGAAATTGCAATCAGTTTCAATCTACACCCAAAGACTCAATGGACAAATAATAGAATCTCCTTTTCATTATCTGGTAGTCCCTTAATTCGAGATACAGTCGGGGTGACAGGATAGAGCTGAGCACTGACTGGATGCCCTTCCTGACACCATGCGATGTCACAGAAGATATTTCTTTGCACCCTAGGAGAGAAATATCTGCCACTGCCTAGGATTGAACTCTCAATCTTTTGAGTGGGAAGTGAACTTCTTCACCACTAGGCTGCTATGCTACTCATAAATAATGCAATCTACTGCAATATTTTTGAAACATGACAACTGTAAGTCATCAACTACCAGAATTGTTCCGCCTGTAAATAAGGCCTCATAATTTCATTCATTCCTGAGAAAATATGAATTTCATGACTGGCTCTGGATGCCCACCTTGCATCAAAATCAGTGGTAAATATTAGAGGAGATTAAAGGAGATGTAAAGGAGATTAGCAAATAGTCCACTGTGTTAATTTGAAAACTTCTCATATAATAAAGATTAAACGCTTGCCAAGATTAAAATAAATTGCAATATACTTAAATAGGATATAGCAAATCTCAAACAGCAGTACCTTGTCAATGTCAATGTCAATAAAGAGAAACCATTTATGTGAAAGGAGAGAAAGGTAATGGAAAGTTGCTGTGAATATTGGTTGGTTGATTTGTAAGTATCCTGATCTGGAACAGGATAACAGAAAAAGATGGGACTATTACAAAGAATAATCCCTTCTCTTCTTAGCTTATTCATATTCATAAGTTGGCCTCTTCCAGGTCCCATTGACTAAGCAATGCAGGTTGGTGGGACCACGGGGGAGGGCCTTCTCTGTTCCTGCTCCGGCTCTATGGAATCAACTCCCGCCCCCAATGTCCATCCTGCTCCCACCCTATTGGTCTTTTATAAGGCCACAAAGACCTGGCTTTGCCGGCAGGCCCGGGGGCCATAAACTAACAACTATCATGGCCAAATTGTATGAATGGTATGTATGCATGTTGTTGTGATTGTTCTATAATGGGTTTTAATGAGGGTTTTAGTGTTTAGATTTTATATTCCACTTCTTTTTTATTGTCTTGTGTTTATATTATTTATTGTAAGCTGCCCTCAGTCCTTTGTGATTGGACGGAATAAATAACTAAATAACTAAATAACTGAATAACTAAATAGCTAAATAGCTAAATAGCTAAATAGCTAAATAGCTAAATAGCTAAATAGCTAAATAGCTAAATAGCTAAATAGCTAAATAACTAAATAACTAAACAAACAAACAAACAAATAAATAAATAAATAAATAAAATACTGAAACCAAGGTCAATGAACTAAAAATTGTTGTAATAACCTTCTCTGTCTTAATTTGACCTTCCAGCCACCTTTGACATTGTATATCCAGGGGTGGGCAGCAGGCAGGATGGAGTGGAACGCAGTTCCCCCAGCAGAAATGAAGATGTGTGCATAGCTCCAGCTGATCGGTGGTTGTCACTTCCTGGATTATTGGTCTTGGCTCAGCTCTCCTTTTCCCCCCTGCTGTTGCTGCTTCTGTTGCTGCTGCTGCATCTGCGCTCCTTGCTTTTTTCCTCCTTCCTCCTTCCTGGCCTCAGACGAGCTTCTCTCTCTCCTGCCTGGCTTCCCTCCAGCCTCACGTGGCCATCTCCTGCCTGAGGTGCAAGCAGAAGGCGTGGGTGGAAGAGGCGCTGGCAGCATTTATGCTTCGGGTAGCACCCGTTCGCCTAGCTACCCAGCCTGAGGTGGGGGGGCAACCCAGGAAGGAGAGTGTGGGAAACACGAAGCAAATTGTCACCCCAGACAGCGACACTGGTAAGGTTGTAAGTTGATTTGAACGATGACGACCATTCAAGCCCCTCCCACCTGGTCACATGACCAGCAAACCACTCCTACACAGTCACATGGCCATTAAGCCACGCCCACAAAATAAGCCACACCCAAAGTGTGGCAGTAAAAATTTTGGCTGCTCATTACTGTGTATATCCTACTTAACTGACCTGCATGGAACTTAGCTAGTGGCTGGCTTACAAATAACCTCTCCATTTTGAAAGACAAGAATAAGATATGTGTCTGGTTGAAGGTCTCAGGTGCATTTCTTCACATCTTGATGGTGTCACCATTTGACAGCTCCAATTGCAAAGCATGTGAAGTGATAAACTGGCATATCCTTTGATGGTGTAACTCTATTTTACTTTACTTTTTTTACCTCTTTATAAAGCAAATTGCACTGAATGGAAAGGTGAAGCACTAAAGGATGGGAGGAATTTTAATATTCACCTGCCTGTTTTTAAGGCAGGTTTTTTTTGGGGGGGGGTTTACTATATTTAATCAAATAGTTGAATATCAATTCAGTAGCATGGGACATCAGAATGTAGGCTTTATGGCTAATGCTTAGTAGACAGTAATATATAAAAAAAATAGTGGACTTTTTAAAAATAATAAACCTACTTGTTACTAATGATGAAATACAAGTTCTCATTATTTTGCAACGTGGAGACCATTTCTTATTAGGAGAAACATACAGGATATGCAGATGTTATGAAATATTCAAATAAGCATACAGTTGTTGCTTGGCATTATTTAATATTTTGTATGAAATTATAGGCAGATAGAAGATCTAAACATTTTTATAGTCTGGGATGTATCTATATATTATCTATCTATCTATCTATCTATCTATCTATCTGTCTGTCTGTCTGTCTGTCTATCTATTGTCTGCCTGTCTACCTACCTACCTACCTATCTATCTATTGTCTGTCTGTCTGTCTACCTACCTACCTATCTATCCATCTATCTACTTACCTACCTATCTACCTACCTACCTACCTACCTACCTATCAATTGTCTGGCTGTCTGTCTGTCTGTCTACCTACCTATCCATCTATCTACTTACCTACCTACTTACCTATCTATTCTCTGTCTGTCTACCTACCTACCTACCTACCTACCCATCTATCTACTTATCTATCTATCTATCTATCTATCTATCTATCTATCTATCTATCTATCTATCTATCTATGTATCCATCTATCTATTGTCTCTGTCTGTCTGTCTGTCTCTCTACCTACCTACCTACCTACCTATCCATCCATCCATCCATCCACCTACTTACCTACTTACTTACCTACCTACCTACCTACCTACCTACCTACCTACCTATCTATTCATCTATCCATCTATCTACTTACCTACCTACCTACCTACCTATCTATTTATCTATCTATCCATCTATCTATTCTCTCTCTCTCTCTCTCTGTCTGTCTGTCTGTCTCTCTACCTACCTACCTACCTACCTACCTATCTATTTATCTATCTATCCATCTATCTATTCTCTCTCTCTCTCTCTCTGTCTGTCTGTCTGTCTCTCTACCTACCTACCTACCTACCTACCCATCTATCTACTTATCTATCTATCTATCTATCTATCTATCTATCTATCTATCTATCTATCTATCTATCTATGTATCCATCTATCTATTGTCTCTGTCTGTCTGTCTGTCTCTCTACCTACCTACCTACCTACCTACCTATCCATCCATCCATCCATCCACCTACTTACCTACTTACTTACCTACCTACCTACCTACCTACCTACCTATCTATTCATCTATCCATCTATCTACTTACCTACCTACCTACCTACCTATCTATTTATCTATCTATCCATCTATCTATTCTCTCTCTCTCTCTCTCTGTCTGTCTGTCTGTCTCTCTACCTACCTACCTACCTACCCATCCATCCATCCATCCATCCATCCATCCATCCATCCATCCATCCATCTATCTATCTATCTATCTATCTATCTATCTATCTTTATGCACACACGCATTCTTAAACTCAAGAGTGGATTCTAGCTTACCAGCCAGTTCATTTCCTCTCACGCCACTTGCAGTGTGGGGGGGAAATCCCGCCAACCCCGCCTCCAAAGCCAAAAACAAGGTGGGAACCACATGCACAGTGGCAGAAACTCGGCTTCTGCATATGTGCAGAAGAAAAAAACCCCAAAAAAATCTGTCTGCCCCCCCCCAAAAAAAGATGGCAGCGCCCACAGACTGGCACTGACCAAACTGATTCCATGATGTCATTGTGACATCACCAGTGGATTGCTACCAGTTTGGGTCAACCGGTCCAAACTGTGAAGAACCCACCTCTGCTTAAATTACTGGATTCATAAATTAGGAATAATTAGTCTGTCTGTCTGTCTGTCTGTCTGTCTGTCTGTCTTTCTGTCTGTCTGTCTGTCTGTTGGATTTATATGCCACCCCTTTCCGAGGTGTTGTGATTCAGCCTGAGGCTGCTCAGGGACCAGCTGTGTCTCTGCTGGCTCCATGCCCAGAGGAGGATGACAGTGCAGAGGAGGGGGCTGAACAGTCGGACGGGGGAGAGGAAAATCAGGAATGGGATGAAGGAGAACAGCATGAGAGCCCCGGGGGGGGGCTCTCCCCAGCCAGTAGCTTGGAGTCATTAGGTGATGACGCACAAGCTGTCATTGACATGAGACAGCGATGTTCAGAGCAACGAAAGGAGCAGTTAAAGAGATATTTTCACCATTGAATTAGAAACAGCTGGGTTTGGGTGTGGTCCTCATCAGCAGGGTTTAAAAGGCAGGCAAGGCCTTGAAGCCATGTGGAGTGTTATCAGCTTGGCGTGGCGTTATCCTGTCTTGTTTCTCGGTGTCTCTGTTCCTGGCTTGTGGCCCAGCAGCTTTGGAAGATCCGTGGGAGGTATAGGTCTGCTATCTACAGCCTTGGCTTGGCAGCAAGAATTCTGTATTGCTGCATGGACTTTTGGCCTTCGTGAATATATCTGAAGATACAGCATTTTCCTGTTTGTAAGGACATTTTCTGTTACCTGTGTTTTTCTTGAATTTTATAAAACTGCCTTTGCCTTTTACCAGTGTGTCTGGCTTCTCTTTTTGGGTTGGTATTGGCTTCTGGAGTGATCCAGACAGAACACGAGGACTATGCATAATTATATGAGGTAATCCAAATAAGCTTATTTCATTTGGCTTCCATGGATGATATGGAATAAGGATCCCCAATAGAATGTATCTCATCATTCTTGTATTTGGGGGATTTTTTCCAAATGCTCTTTTTAGCAGTGAGAGGTGGAGGAGGAGGAGGAGGAGGAGGAGGAAGAGGAGGAAAGGAGAAGGAAGGAAAGACGAGGAGGAGGAGAGAAAAATAGTGAAATAATTTCTACTAGCAGCCAAGCTGAAAGTTATACATTTTTAAATATTTTTAAAAATATTTCCCCTTGATGTTATGATGTTTGGATTCCTTGCACTGATTCTAAAAGAAAGAATTCTAAAAAGTTGCCACTGATTCTGTCTTTATTTAAAATGTAGTTTTGTCCTAATATTGTTAATATTTACACATGTCATATTTGTGCATTTCAAACTGTGTTATGGTTAAAGATTATATGATCTGTGATATGGGAATAAACTGTTTTGAAATCAATATATTCTATTTTTAATGTAGTCATACATGAAGTTATAGAATATGTCTTTCCCTATTATATTTCCCTATTATATCATTAGAATTCCATTAGTGATGACGAGTCAACATTAATTAAGGTCGATTTGCTCTAAATAAGACTATGTTTGGTTCCAAATCAATATTTGCCAAATGGAATTAGTATAAAAAGAGCCATTTTATGTACTGGTTAAGTCACGAGGATAGAAAGCAGGAGAATTGAGTTCTACTCTAAGTTAAGGTGGGAAAATCAGCTGGGTGATCTTGGGCCAGTCACTCTCCCTCAGCCCAATTCACCTCATAGAGTTGTTGTTGTAAGAAAATAGAAGGAGGAAAAAACGTTAAGTCTCTTTGCCTTCTAGAGTTAAGTATAAAGATAATAAAGAATGGATGAAAATACTGAAAGTAAAATAAATAAAACTTAAATGTAATTTTTTGCAAACCAATGTTTTGAAATCATACCAATCTTTCTAAACCTAGGATTGTAAATAGTGATGGGCGAACCCAACGGTGTTCGGGTTCGGCAAGTTCGGACGAACTTTACACAAAATTCGGCCGAACCCGAACCGAACCTGAACTCGAACCCAAACGGGAAATCCCTCCCACAAAGAGATTCTGGGGGCGGAGCTTTGACATCACCGGCAGGTTGCTAAGGACGCCAAGGTTATCACTTCCTGGATTCCATGGAATTTCTTCGTGGGAGGGAGTCCCCAGCTCCTTCAAAGCGAGGTCTTCACGTAAAAATAAACATTGTTATTTTTACGAAAAAGGACGCCGCAGCGGTGCTGCAAGAAAAGGGCGGTCTTTTCACGTAAAAATAAACATGGAATCCAGGAAGTGATCACCTTGGCATCCTTAGCAACCTGCCGGTGACGTCAAAGCTCCGAATGCCGAACAAGACACTGAACTTTGCCCGAAGTTTGAAAAAAAATCGTGTTCGGCATACCAAACACTGCAAAATTCGGTACGGACCCGAATTGTGCGGGTTCAGTTCACCCATTACTAATTGTAAATCTAGTTCCCTACACAACTAGATTTACAATCCTAGGTTTAGAAATATTAGAACTAGGTCACCTTAAACACGACCTAAGCATAGCCCATAAAATTATCTGCTACAATGTCCTTTCTGTCAACGACTACTTCAGCTTCAACCACAACAACACACATGCACACCACAAATATAAACGTATAGCAAACCACTCTAAACTCTGAGTCCTCAGAGAGGGGCGGCATATAAATCTAATAAATAATAATAATAAATAAACTCGACTGCAGGAAATACGACTTTAATAACCAAGTAGTTGATGCATGGAACTCATTATCACACTCTGCAGTATCATCACCTAACCCCCAAAACTTTACCCTTAGACTATCCACTGTTGACCTCTTTTGATTCCTAAGAGGTCAGCAAGGGGCATGCATAAGTGCACCCGAGTGTCTTCCGTCCCCTGTCCTAATGTTTCTCTTTTAATAGTGTCATGTATATAAATATTATTATATCTTTGTATATCACCAATACGAACAAAACAAAACAAAACCCTGAAACATATTATGAAAAGAACCAAAGGACTACAAAATTATATATTTATCCTATAATACTTGTTCATACTTTTATACATAAATATTTTGCAACTAGAAAGACGCCCCCCTCTTTGAATTGTATCTGATTCTTAGAGACTTCCTAGAGAAGTCACTGCAGTTTTCTGAGCAAAAATTTAGAATTGCATTGCCATTGTCTCCTTCACACAGGTGTTTTTTGGTACCTAAGATAGGACTAGAATTCTCAGTCTCCTGGTTTCTAGCCAATTCCTTAATAACTATACTAAACTTACTCTAGGAAGAAGATACGGTAGCTAATGAGAAATGCTACTCTTTATTGCTTTACAAATCTCACTACCTGTAAAAATACAGTTTAAGCCTCTGTTAAATGGCCTGCTAAATGCTTCTTTATAAACATTATGGTTACACTGCAGGTGTAATTGTTCACAAGTTTCTTAAGTGTAACTTAGAACTGAAATTGGGAAATTTATTGGACAGCAAGACCAAACCAGTGAAAACAAACTAAAACTGAGTTAGAATTCTGGCAGAAATAAAAGCAAATAGGAATTATATTAAAAGGACTCCTGATGCTATTACTTTGAAATGATGGACTAAAAGGAACTTAATCTTTGTGACAATTATTCTGAGAAAGAGGATAATCAGTAGGTTTGTGTAAAAAAGAAGTCTGAAAGAATGGTTGGCATAAATTAACCCCACTTATCCTCTCCAAGGAACAAAACGAGTTACATTGTCTGGAACACGTTGGATGACTTTCACAATTTGCACATGTATATACAATCACACCTGCATACAGAGCTTTTCAGCCCTATTATTCTATATTGTAAGATGTTTGTGGAGACTGCCAGGAAAGTGACATTGCTATGCATGTGTATGCACATAGAAATGACCCAGAAAGTCATGAGAGCAGATATATTCAGGTTTCTGGAAGATATGGCAAAATTAATACTTTGGAGTGTCGTTCATCTGCACCAACGCAGGAAGAAAATCATTTTATTCATTCATTCATTCATTCATTCATTCATCAAACATGTACAGTAGTACCTCATCATACGAACTTAATTGGTTCCAGGAGGAGGTTCGTAAGGTGAAAAATTCATAAGATGAAACAATGTTTCCCATAGGAATCAATGTAAAAGCAAATAATGCGTGCAAATCCTTCAGGAAAATCCCAAACTTTAGAAGGGAGGCGAACAGAGGGCAGGGAGGAGCAGCTAAAGGGGGCGGGTGGAAGAAGCAAGGCTAGGCTAAAGGGGGTGGATGGAAGAAGCAAGGCTAGGCTAAAGGGGGCGGGTGGAAGAAGCAAGGCTAGGCTAAAGGGGGCGGGTGGAAGAAGCAAGGCTAGGCTAAAGTGGGAAGGAAGGAAGGCAAGGGGGCTCCCCTCCCTTTTCTTTCTTCAAAAGACACCCTTTCAGTTCCTTTGCAAGCACGTTGTTCTCTACAAAATTTTTCCTCCCCCAAGCTGCCCCTCCCTCCTCCCTTTTCTTTCTTAAAAAGACACCCTTTCAGTTCCTTTGAAAGCATGTTGTTCTCTGCAAAATGTTTCCTACTCCAAGCAGTCCCTCCCTTTTCTTTCTTCAAAAAAGGGGAAAAAAAGAAACCCCTTCATCCCAGCAGCAGCTGCTTGGGTTCGTAAGGTGAAAATAGTTCGGAAGAAGAGGCAAAAAAAATCTTAAACACCGGGTTCGTACCTTGAAAAGTTCGTTAGAAGAGGCGTTCGTAAGATGAGGTACCACTGTATATGATAGCAGTTGTTTGCATAAACGTAAGTAAAAAGTAATGATAAAAGAGGACAGTAGTGATAAGCACAGTGGTGCGCTTATGCACGCCCCTTACAGCTTGCTTAGAAATGGAGAGAGGTTGACTGTAGAGAGTCTAAAGTTAAAGTTTTGGGGATTTGGGGAAGAAACCACAGAGTCAGATACTGCATTCCAGGAATTGATCACTATTGCTGAAGTCCTATTTTCTGCAGTCACATTTGAGTCTATTACGTGCTGGTATATTGCTGCGGTTGAAGCTGAAGTAATCATTAACAGGAAGGACATTTTGGTATATGATTTTATGAACTACATTTAGATCAGATCAGAGGCGACATATTTGTAAATTGTCTAATTCCATTATTCCAAGTCTGATGCAATAAAGTATTTTGTAGCGAACAGAGGAGTGAAGGACTCTTCTTGTAAAATATTTCTGGACTCTATCAATTCTATTAATGTCTGATATGCAGTGCGGGTTCCAGACAGGTGAGCTGTATTCTAGAATTGGTCTAACAAATGTTTTGTATACTCTGGTTAGCAATGCAATGTTGCCAGAGAACAAGCTAGGCAAGATTAGATTGGGTGTTGGTTCCTACTAATATGCCCTTTCTCATGGGGTGAAACTAGCCTCCAAGGATGGGAAATTACTGCCCTATGTCCAATGAAGACTGAATCTGAACTTTAAGTTTCACCCCTCTGCCCATGTTTCCCCTCTTTAGATGAGGGGCATTATTAGATTATGCCTGCAGTTCCCATAGCAATACACCTATAATGGTTCTCAAAGGGTTCTCCCTGTTCAGTCAGACTAGTAGCAAGAAGGGAGGGATTTGGAGGCCAGCTCCACCCCATGAGAAAGGGCATATTAATAATAATAATAATAATTTATTGGATTTGTATGCTGCCCCTCTCCATAGACTCGGGGCGGCTAACAACAATGATAAAAACAGCATGTGACAATCAATAATAAAAAAACTAAAAACCCTTATTATAAAACCAAACATACACACAGACATACCATGCATAACTTGTAATGGCCTAGGGGGAAGGAATATCTCAACTCCCCCATGCCTGCTGGTATAAATGAGTCTTGAGTAGTTTACGAAAGACAGGGAGGGTGGGGGCAATTCTAATATCTGGGGGGAGTTGGTTCCAGAGGGCCAGGGCTGCCACAGAGAAGGCTCTTCCCCTGGGACCCGCCAAACAACATTGTTTGGTCGACGGGACCCGGAGAAGGCCAACTTTGTGGGACCTTATCGGTCGCTGGGATTCGTGCAG
Source organism: Erythrolamprus reginae (assembly GCF_031021105.1). Taxonomy (NCBI): domain Eukaryota; kingdom Metazoa; phylum Chordata; class Lepidosauria; order Squamata; family Dipsadidae; genus Erythrolamprus; species Erythrolamprus reginae. The sequence continues at coordinate 118,431,029 of NC_091953.1, forward strand.
TAGCAGGCGGTTCCGGAGGTAGTCTTGTCCAATGCCATGTAGGGCTTTAAAGGTCATGACCAACACTTTGAATTGTGACTGGAAACTGATCGGCAGCCAATGCAAGACACGGAGTGTTGAGGAAACATGGGCGAATCTTGGAAGCCCCACGATGGCTCTCGCGGCTGCGTTCTGCACGATCTGAAGTTTCCGAACACTTTTCAAAGGTAGTCCCATGTAGAGAGCGTTGCAGTAATCAAACCTTGAGGTGATGAGGGCATGAGTGACTGTGAGCAGTGACTCCCTGTCCAAATAGTAGGATCCAACAACCATTCTCCATGCTGAGTGATGCTAGCCTCCAAAGATAGAACATATCAAAGTAGTCATCAAATATAGGGAGGGCTTCTCAAATCTGACTAGAATCCTCATTGTCCTTCACCATTTGTTGCAAGACTCTCCTCCTGAATGCTGCCTCTTCAGAGGTGAAGACGTCCATTTTGTAGTGATGGATGAAGGGAGTCAGCAAAGTCCATGAGGCCGTCCTGCAGATCTCATTGATGGGTGCTCTCATAGACCATGCTGCTGTGGTAGCTGTGCTGTGTGTTTAATGTGTTATTACTTTCACTGGTCTAGGGAGACCAGATTGCTGCGAGGCCATCATGATGACCTCTTGGATCGAACACCCCACCATCGAGGAGGAGACCTTATGCCCCAATGAGGCCAGCTGAAATGAAATGAACAGCGCCTCAGTTCTACGGAAGGAAGCCGTTCTATTGACATAGTTATCTAAGACTCTCCTAACATCTAGTGTATGCCACAGTCTTTCTTGATCAGTTGAGGGCATTTCATAAAAACTTGGCAAGACTGTTTCCTGTGTTCTATGGAAATGAGAGTTTACCTTCGGACTGAATGTAGGGTCCAGCTGCAAGACTACTCTGTCAAGGTGAAAGGTGCAGAGATCCCTTCTGATGGACAAAGCTGCTAACTCTAAGATTCTGCGGGCAGAAGTTAAGGCAACTAGGCAGGCCATCTTAATAGTCAGGTGCCTGGTTGAGGAGGAGTGTAAAGGTTCTAAGGGCTCCCTCATAACTGAATCCAGAACCAAGGCTGAATCCCAAGTAGGGTACCTGTGGACTGCTGGGGGGCAGAGGTTTGTGACTCCTCTGAAAAACCTTTGGAGTAGGTCATACGCTGCTAGTGATTCTAATGACCCACAGGACAGTACCGTGGAGAGGGTGGCCACCTGATGCCGAAGCGTGTTAGAAGACAACCCATTTGAAAGGCCCTGGTGCAGGAATTGGAGTATATTTGCAATGAATAAGTCAACCTGGGAGCACCAGCTGCAGAGGACCCACCCAGGTGGATTTTTGCTCCATGGATGAGGAGCTAGGATGATCTGACCAATATCCTCAGGGACCTGGTGGTGTTTTAGTGTGAGCCTCTCAACACCAGGCAGTCAGTTGTAGCCAGTCTGGATCAGGATTCTGCACTGATCCCTGGGAGAGTGACCACTCTCTGTGTGTCAGGACTGGGATATCAGGTCTGTGAACCACACTCTCTTGGGCTATTGGGTAGCAAGAGGGATCACCTCCTCTCGTTTTCCGCTCATTTTCCAGATCACTTTGGGCAATACTAGGATCAGGAAGAGACATATAATAGCCTCAGAGGCAAGGGATAGTGAATGGCACCCACCCCTTTTGCCCCGAGACTAGAACCTGGACATCAACCTGGGAACTTGAACATTCTCCAGGATGGCAAAGAGGTCTATGACCAGCAGTCCAAACTGATCTACTAGTTGTTGGAATAGGGTTGGTTGAAGACTCCATTCCCCTTGGTCAATGTTATGATGGTCGAGCCAATCTGCCGTAACATTGCTCACCCCGGAGATATGCTCTGTAGATGCTTCTCTGACCAGAAGTCCAGGCTCCTTGCCTCTGCCATTAGATGTTTGGAAATAGTCCTCCCTTGCTTGTTGATATGGGCCTTGGTGGTTACGTTGTCTGTCAGGACCAGAACATACTGCCCCGCCAATTGGGATCTGAAGTGTTTGAGTGCCACGGTGACTGCATGAAGTTCCATCTGATGATAAGCATGGGGGGATTGTGCGTGTGTGTGTGGGGGGCAGCACACATGTACATAGGATGGCATTGCATTATGGGTGGGGCCACACATGCACACGCTATCTCGCGTGTATGCACCCTTTTGGCACCCAAGCAAAAAAAGGTTTGCCATCTCTATATACAGTACAAATATCACATTCCAAGAAATGCTTTTTCTTGTTGAGACCCAACTAATGTATGATGGAACTTTTTCAAACACACACACAAAAAAACACCCTTATTTGTGTTACTAGGGAAAATGCACATTTTTCTGTCTAACACTAACAGAACAGTATTATTTATCTTGACACAATTATTTTACTCATGCAGGGTGAAAGAACAGGGTGAATATCTTTCTAATCTGTTCTCCCTAAAACCTGTTACATAGATATTTCCATCAAGATAAACCAGTGATATCATGAAGGCTGAGTACAAACACAGAAGTTTGAATTGTCTTTGTATTCCTCTCAACTAACTGCATAAATCTTTCCTCTAAAACAAAAACTGAAAATCATTTAAGTGTTTTGCATCTTGTTTTCTATGAGCAGGGTTCCTTTCTTCCATTTTTTTTTCTCTTTCATTTCTATTGTAGAATGAACTATTATGATCAAATAGAAATAGAAGCTATAATAAAACACATTTGTTAGATTATAGCTAGTTTTAGCCATTCAGTTGTGTCCAAATCTTGGTGAATTTATAGGCAAGTGTTCTCCATGCTAAGTAAGCTTCTGCTCTGGCAATCTCACACTACTTACCAGAGCTTACAAAACTTTTGCCAGACCCATCCTCGAATACAGCTCATCTGTTTGGAACCCATATCGCATCTCAGACATTAACACCCTTGAAAATGTCCAAAGATACTTCACAAGAAGACCCCTTCACTCCTCCACTCAAAATAGAATACCCTATGAGACTAGACTTTCAATCCTGGGCCTAGAAAGTTTAGAACTAAGACGTCTTAAACAAGATCTAAGTATTGCCCACAAGATCATATGCTGCAATGTCCTGCCTGTCGGCGACTACTTCAGCTTCAACCACAACAACACAAGAGCACACAACAGATTTAAACTTAATATTAACCGCTCCAAACTTGACTGTAAAAAATATGACTTCAGTAACCGAGTTGTCGAAGCGTGGGACTCATTACCGGACTCCATAGTGTCATCCCCAAACCCCCAACACTTTACCCTTAGATTATCTACAGTTGACATATCCAGATTCCTAAGAGGTCAGTAAGGAGCGAGTGCAAGTGCACTAGAGTGCCTTCCGTCCCTTGTCCCATTGCTCTCCTATATCTCCTATACCTTTCCTCTATTCCTATATCTCTTCTTCTATTCTTTCATTGATATACAGTGATCCCCCGCTCGTTGCGAGGGTTCCGTTCCAGGAGCCCCCGCAACGAGCGGGTTTTCGCGAAGTAGCGATGCGGAAGTAAAAACACCGTCTGCGCATGTGCAGACGGTGTTTTTACTCCCACAGCGCTAGCGAGGAGCCGAAGATTGAGGACTCAGCTCGGAAGCTGCACGGGTGTTTTAAAAGGTCTCCGCCGGCATGGGGGGCTTCTTAGCACCCCCCCAAACCCGAGTTGGGGGTTCGGGAGGTGGTAGGAAGCCCCCCATGCCGGCGGAGACCTTTTAAAACACCCGTGCAGCTTCCGAGCTGAGTCCTCAAGCCAAGCGCAGAAGTTAGCCTTGAATCCCTTTGAATCCCGCCGCTTCTGCTGGATACGGGCGATGGGGGGGCGAGCTGCCACAGCCCCTGGCTTCCGCGTTGCTCGTCCCACCCACCGCCCGTATCCAGCAGAAGCTGCTGGATTCAAAGTGCTGCTGGGAGCCGCAGGCGAAAGGAGCTCGGGCATCGGAGCGCGGCGCCAGGCATTGTTCTCCGGACCCCGCCCGCTCAGCCCCGCGGCGGCCCTTTCCCTCTCCAGGCTGCGGGCGGGGTCCGGAGAACAATGCCCGAGCTCCTTTCGCCTGCGGCTCCCAGCCCACCGCCTGTCTCCTGCTGCCCGGTTTAGCCAGGACACGAGCGGCGAAATGACTTGGAGGAATGTGAAGATGAAACCGGCCGGTTTCAGCTTCACATTCCTCCAAGTCATTTCGCCGCTCGTGTCCTGGCTAAACCGGGCAGCAGGAGACAGGCTTTGAGTTTTGGCTGCGGGGGGAGAAGTAGGACTTTCCTAACTCCCTCGCCCCGCAGCCAAAACTCAAAGCCTGTCTCCAACGCGTGCTACGATCTTCCGGGCGAGCCAGGCTCAGCGGATCAAGGCAGCCGCTTGGGCCGAGAGGAGCCGGCCTTGATCCGCTGAGCCTGGCTGGCCCGGAAGATCGTAGCGCGCGTTGGCGGATCAAGGCCGGCTCCTCTCGGCCCAAGCGGCTGCCTTCCGTCACTGAGCCTGGGGTCCCGCGCCCCGGATCGGGCGGCTGCTGCTTTGCAAAGAGGCGCTTTTTTCCCTCCCAGCCCCGCGTGCAGATCCCGCGCGGCTTTTGTGTGTGTGTGTTTGTGATCTTTCCACGCGCTTTTGCGAGTTGTGCAAATTGGCGCTTTCGCTTCTTCCCCGCGCTCGGCTTCCTCCTTTTTTATTCCTTTGTTTGCCGGCGGCTCCAGGGCGCCCGCCGGGCCCGGCTTGCTTTGACCTCTCCCGGGCGGCCTCGGCATCCTTGGCGGCGAGCGGGGATCTTCCCCCCGCGAACGCAGGCAGGTGGTTGCGCGTGGCGCCCCGGGCTTTTTTAGGGGGGGTGTTTTTTATCCCCGTCTGCACCGGCTTTGCCAGGCTGCGATCGGGCGCTTGGAAGGGGAAGAGAAGCGTTGACAGACGCGGCGAACTTCCAGGGCTGGGGGTTTTTTATTTGCGCCCCGAGGGAGGAAGAGCCCCCGAAGTGACCCGCAGGAGCCGGGCGAAGTGGGCAGGCGGCGATCGCAAGACGCCGGCTTGGCTGCCGGGCTTTTCCGCCGGCACCTGAAGTGGAGCCCCCTTGGCCAAGCGCTCTGGGCGGCCGTCGCATCGGGCAGCCCGGGAGACCCCCGTCCGGCGCGCTACGATCTGGTCCCGCCCGATCCTCCTCCCTGAGGCAGCTCGCCCTCCCATGGCCGCTTCCTCCACCCTCTATTGCAAGCCCTCGCCACCGCAGCCAACGCGCGCTGCGATCTTCAAGCTGCCTTCCGTGACTGAGCCTGGCTGGCCCGGAAGATCGTAGCGCGCGTTGGCTGCAGCGGCGAGCGAAGCCAAGCCGGCAGCAATGTCGCCGCCGGTGCAGCCAACGCGCGCTACGATCTTCCGGGCCAGCCAGGCTCAGTCACGGAAGGCAGCTGCTTGGCCCGGGATGCTGGGCCGAAAGGAGCCGGGCTTGAAGATCGCAGCGCGCGTTGGCTGCGGTGGCGAGGGCTTGCAATAGAGGGTGGAGGAAGCGGCCATGGGAGGGCGAGCTGCCTCAGGGAGGAGGATCGGGCGGGACCAGGTGGGGGCTGGAATTTCTCCGCCAGGGCGAAGGGCGGGCGAGCGGGTGCTGGGGAGGGCTTCTCGCCCTCCCGACAGCAAGAGGGGGGAGCGAACGGCGTGGGCAGGCGAAGGGCGGGCGAGCGGCAGCGAGGAGTTTGCGTGGGCGGTGGGGAAACTCCTCGCTGACGCCAGCAAGAGGGGGAAGACCCAGGGAAGCCGCTGCCATCTACGCATGCGTGCAGGGCACGCATGCGTAGATGGTATTTTTGACTTCCGGGTTGAAAAATAGCGAAGTACCCTGTTCGCAATGGTTGGGGACGCAATAAACGGGGGATCACTGTATTCTATTCCTATATCTTCTTTTCTATTATTTCTTAGATATATTTTACTATGAGTATTTCCTCTATAACCTTCATCATGTATTTTACTATGTGTATATTGATATATATCCACTAAAACCCTCATTGTGTATTGGACAAAATAAATAAATAAATAAATAAATAAATAAATAAATAAAATAAATAAATAAATGTTCATCTTTGTATCAGTTTTGATATTATGAAACCAGTATTTTCTTTGCTTGCCACTTCTTCTTGTTCTATTAACCATTCCTAGCATTGTTGACTTCTCCAATGACTTTACACGCATGGCATAGCCATAGTAAATCAGATGTTTAATAATAACAACAACAACAACAGAGTTGGAAGGAATCTTGGAGTTCTTCTAATCCAACTGCTGCTTGGGCAGGAGACCATACACCCGTTCAGACAAATGGTTATACCACATCTTCCTAAAAACTTCCAATGTTGGAGCATTCACAACTTCTGGAGGCAAGCCGTTCCACTGATCAATTGTTCTAACTATCAGGAATTTTCTCCTTAATTCGAAGTTTCTCAGATATGTAGTAAATACAGTAGTACCTCTAGATACGAGCTGCTCCACATGCGAGTATTCTAAGTTATGAGCTGAGACACAAGCAAAATTTCTGTTCGACACCCGAGCTCAAATTCAGGATATGAGCCGAGCGTCCACTAGGGGGCGCAAGAATTCCATTTTTCCCAGTTATCTAGGTGCGAAAAGCCAAATCTAAATGCATTCGTTCGAGATACGAATTGATCGACATACGAGGTCGGCTCTGGCACGAATTAAACTTGTATGTCCAGGTACCACTGTACTGTGTTATTCTGAGTAGGTCAACTTTGCCAATGAGCCTTGAGAACAAAGCTGTTTATCCTGAAAAGCAAGTAATCAGAGGGTGGGAATATTTTCAAGTATTTTATTTTAAAAGGTAAGAGAAGGGCATTTTCTTCACTGGTTTAGCACAGGTTCTCCAGAAATTATTTGCTGGACAATCTAGACGAGGCTGTTGCATTCCCCTTCGCTTTAAAAGTGGCACAATACAAGAGAACATTTTAAATGTATATTGCAGTGGAAGACTTTGATGCTGTGTGCCTGAAATATTGTATGATCAATTTCTTTTTAAAAAATCCTTCCATTTCCATCTCATTCTCAAAGGAGAAAGAGGGGGATGAGATATTTTGTTATTTTCCAAAATACCTTTAAATTGAATCTTTTATCAAACTGAACCTTCTATGGGATTGAATCAAATCTCCCTGTTTTCAAATCTCAATTCTGAACTCAATCCTGACACTTCCCAATTTTGACCCAATCACACATTTTTAGTCAAATTTATGGTAGAAAATTGTGCATTTCAGGAGTTATCATGGGAAGTTTTTAGCACATTTAGTGTTCAGCCTATTTAGAGTGTCAATCTGTGTAAGCTTAAATTAGTTTATATACTAATCATCCAAAGTATTATATAGTGTCATTTCAAATGATTAATAACATTTGCAAGTCTTTCAACAGGCTTTCTTATATTTTATGTTTGGTATGTATGTGTTGTATGGTTTTTAAATTGTTGGGGTTTTTTAATGTAATTTTATTATTAGATTTGTTCCATTGTTATACTGTTTTTATTGTTGTTGTGAGCCACCCCGAAACTTCAGAGAGGGGCGGCATACAAATCTAATAAATTAAATTAAATTAAATTAAATTAAAAGAAGTCCTTTAGGAACTAGTTACATGTCCACAGTTTAGATTTATTATATCACAATCGAGTTGTCAAAGCGTGGAACTCATTACCGGACTCAATAGTGTCAACCCCTAACCCCAAACATTTCTCCCTTAAACTATTCACGATTGACCTCTCTGGGTTCCTAAGAGGCCAGTAAGGGGCGTACATAACTGCACTAGTGTGCCTTTCATCCCCTGTCCAATTGTCTTTCCTTTATATATTACTTCATGTCTATTCTCTTCTAAATGTATTGTGTATTGGACAAAATAAATAAATTAAATAAATAAATAAATAAATAAAAATAAACAATTCACAATTGAATTGCTCAAGGAAGGTTCAATTTACCCTTGTTCCCAATTATCCCCAGAGATTGCACTATATCAGCAATATAACTTTATTTATGTTACATAGCAGTAGCATTTAGACTTATGTACTGCTCCACAATGCTTTACAGCCTTCTCTAAGTGGTTCACAGAGTCAGCATATTGCCCCCAACCATCCGGGTCCTCATTTTATGGACCCTGGAAGGATGGAAGGCTGAGACCACCTTGAGCTAGTGAAATTCAAACTGCTGGCAGCCAGCAGTCAGCAGAAGTAGCAGAAGGTTTTAAAATCAGTATAGAATTGCATCTCTGTCTATCTCTATCATCTCTCTATCATCTCTCTACTTCTAAATCTACTACATCCATCTATATCTCTCTATCTATCTCTATTTCTATTATCTATCTCTCTATCTCTATCTCTCTCTTTCTCTATCTATCTATCTATCTATCCATCTATCTATCTTTTCTATATTTGCTTATGAGTTTATTTTTTAGTTCCATGCTGCCTTGTAATATTGTTGACTGTGGGGCTAAGTTTACAACAATGCTAAATATATTTTAGAATTAAGCATAAAACGTCATCAATTTTCAGTGGAGTAAAGCACACATACAAATATGAAGGTAACCATATCTGTATTAAATAGTTATTATAGATAAGTTTTTGAGACAGAATATCTGTTAGCTTAAAATTAATTCAGCTATATTTCTCTGATTTTATATTCTGTTCTATAAGCTGGTCATGGATAGATTGCCTTTCAAACATGAGAAGACATTTCAACAGAGATTTAGTTCAGTCAAGAGTTCAAGTCCAATTAGGACCACAAGCAGTGACCAGGCTTATATATTGCTTCAACAGAGAGAACTGTGGACTTAAAATCCCTGCAAAGGCATTTGCTGGCTCATGTAAAGGCTAAAATGTGTTCCCCGGTCAAGTAAACCATGACCTTTCAGAGTCTCCCGCTGGATAGCAAATAGCAGAAAGAATGAGTGGAGAAAGGAAGGCTAATGTTAGTATTTTGTGAGGTTGCTGCTTGCTTTAGTTAGGAAATAACATCAGGATAGAAAAGCCTGAATTACTTAGTCTATCTGCAGCTGAGAGCCCTTTGTATCCCTTCCTGCATTACAGCGAGAAAGCAGGTCAGGTAAGACCTGAACTGCACAAATGAGACTCAGCAGAGAAAAACTGCTGAGCAGAGGAATGAAGGAAATGAACCATGAAAATCCAAACTGAACCAATAGGACAAACATTACACAAAAACCTTTTCAACATGAAAAGAAGACAAAAGCGTATGGTCCCTGTCTTACCTGTTGCTAAATTTATTGCCCTAGTGGTCAATATATTCATAGCTATGAAAAGACCATGCATGCAATGCTAAAATTCCATCATTTCTTCAAAATGTTTCAGGTCTATTCATGTTTGGTTTCAGAAAGTGCCAAAGCTTGGTTGCATCTCCTTAATTTATGGTTGAAGTTTTTTTTTCTTCTCCTGTGTTTATGGGGACTCAGAGATTGCTTTAAGTCAGACTAAAAAATATAATTGCAAACTCCAACCCTTAAAGTAATCTTATCTCTCTTTAATTCTAATTCTAAAATTTTGTTAGGATTTGACTTTGGCCAGGATGAAGGCTCTACCTTCTTCAGTTCTGTGGGGATGTTACAAAAATATAATTGTGCTTATATCTTTGTGGAGAAATCTCCGTTGAATCCAGGGATGAAATTCAGCAGGTTCTGACAGGTTCTGGAGAAATGCTGGTGGAAATTTTGAGTAGTTCAGAGAACTGGCAAATACTACATCTAGCTGGTCCAAAGTGGGGTGGGAATGGAGATTTTGCAATATCCTTCCCTCAGGAGTGGGGAGGGGATGGGGATTTTGTAGTATCCTTTCCCTACCATGCCCACCAAGCCACGCCCACAAAATAGGTAGAAAAAAATTTGAATTTCAGCCCTGGTTGAATCCCTAAGAAGCCATATGCTCCTACGTTGCTCTCTCTATATGTAAGAAATCAGGGAAATTATATATTTATCACATTTGAAATAATTATTCTGATAGAGAGTACAAATCTATCACTGCTTCTACCTGACAGGATCCTGAGATATTCCTTCCATGTTGTCTGATTTTGTGCTATGGTTTGTTGTTTCTATCTATCTATCTATCTATCTATCTATCTATCTATCTATCTATCTATCTATCTATCTATCTATCTATCTATCTATCTAATCTATCTATCTATCTATCTATCTATCTATCTATCTATCTATCTATCTATCTAATCTAATCTATCTATCTATCTATCTAATCTATCTATCTATCTATCTATCTATCTATCTAATCTATCTATCTATCTATCTATCTATCTATCTATCTATCTATCAGTTTTCTATGCTGCCCTTCTCCTGAGACTCAGGGCGGCTCACAATAAACATGAAGAACGTATTTGCCTATCTCTGGTTGACATTTAACACAAATGTTGGTAATTGCCACTGCTACTTGTATTAAGTTATGAACTTAATTGGTTCCGGGACGAAGTTTGTAAGGTGAAAAGTTTGTAAGATGAAAAATGTTTGCCATAGGAATCAATGGAAAAGTGATTAATGCGTGCAAGCCCAAAACTCACCCCTTTTGCCAGCCGAAGCGCACGTTTTTGCAATCCCAGCAGGGGAATCCCAGCAGCACAAAAACGGGTGCTTCGCTGGCAACAGAAGTCCGGAGGTGGGGTTTCCCAGTGAGGGGAGCCTCAGCAAAATTGCAGCATCGCAAAAACACGGAAGTCCTCAAAACTCCACCTCCGGGCTTGCGTGTTTTTGTGATGCTGCAATTTTGCTGAGGCTCCCCACACTGGGAAACCCCACCTCCGGACTTCCATTGCCAGCGAAGTGCCCATTTTTGCATTGCTGGGATTCCCCTGCAGCATCACAAAAACACGGAAGTCCGGAGGTGGGGTTTCCCATGGAGGGGAGCCTCAGGGGAATCCCAGCAGTGCGAAAATGGGCGCTTCTCTGGCAACAGAAGTCTGGAGGCGGGGCATCCCAGTGGTGGCGGCTTGGGTTTGTAAGGTGAAAACAGTTTGGAAGAAGAGGCAAAAAAATCTTAAACCCCGGGTTTGTATCTCAAAAAGTTTGTATGACGAGGGTTTTGTAAGATGAGGTATATTGTTCTAAAGTTTTATTAATAATTATAGGAGTATGCATTAAATATTGTGCTTTATGGCCCAAAGGCTGTAATAAATATTTCATTTTATTTCATTGGTTGGTGGGTTTGGACCAGCAGTGGACTACTAGCCGGAATGCTAAATTGTGCTTGCAACCACGGCTTGTAAGTGCTTGCAAGGCCAGCGGGGTTTTGCTTCTGCACCAGTGGAGGTAGCAAAATCATGCACAGAGCCTGTGTATTGGCATGAGCAGAAGCAAAAAAACCTCACCAAAACATGGGTGCACCTGCGGCTCTGTGCACAATTTTGCTACCTCCACAGGTGCAGAAGCAAAATCATGTTGGCCTAGCAAGTACTTACTAGCCGCGGTGGAGAGCGCAATTAAGCGTTCCAACTGCTGGTTTGGACATTCTGTTTTGTCCCAAAACATACTTCTAGCATTGAAAACTCCGATTGACAGTAGTTTTAACCCTTAGTATGGTGACATTATTGCTTCAGGTTAATTGAAATTGCCCAAAATTAGTTTTCTAATTGAGGGACTGTTCTGTCAGGCTCTCTGGTAGACTCCTCCCAAAAATTCACAGGTACAAATTTCAGACACACACACATTTGAATAATTCTAAACAATATTCTTTATAATGAAAATTCACATAAATTCCCTCTTTTGGTATAGCAAAGAGCACTGGTCTCCAAACAAACTGGTAATTTGTACAAGTCCCTTATCAGTTCTGTGATACTTAGCTTGCAGCTGTGAGGCAATTCACAGTCCTTCTTTCATCAAGTGAAACACACTTTGTTCTGGTTTAGTTTCAAAGCGGGGAAAAATCAGCACATAAAAAGTCAAAGTCAGTAAAGCAGTCACGAAACACAACAATCAGATAATCCTCCACAATGGCCAAACCCACAGGTTGCTATTTATAGCAGCCTCACTAATTACCACAGCCTCACCCAACCACAGGTGGCCTCATTTTCTTTGATAATAATCTCTCAGTTGTTGTTGCCTATGCATCGCTCTCTGCATGCGTGGCTGTATCATTAACTCTTGTTCTGAATCCAAGGAGGAGCTAGATAATTGATCTCCTTCTGAGCTGTCTGCCACACTCTCCTCCTCCCTGTCACTCATGTCTTCTTGGTCAGAGGAGCCTTCCTCAGCAGATTCCACCGGGGGCAAAACAGCCCTGCAGCCTGTGGATGTCTCCCCCACATCCACAGTCCTTGGGGCAGGAGCAGGGCCAGAGCTAACCACAACATTAGTATGGTGACATTATTGTTTCAGGTTAATTGAAATTGCCCAAAATTAGTTTTCTAATTGAGGGATATTCAAATTTGGTAGCAAATCTCCACAATATAAAAGGCTATGCAGGCTTTCTGATTTGAAGGGATAAAGGAGTTTCAGAGTACACAGGGATATCATAGAGCACCTGTTGCCAACCCCCTCAAAGTAAATATACTCCCCTCCTGCACTTCAGCTACTCCATTCCAAGAGGGGGGGGGGAACCCTTGCTAAGCAAAGTGCTTGCAGCAAGTTCTTTGTGGGTATTCTGAAACACATTTCTCCCTTCGGATATTCTGCATATAAAGAGGCAGTTTTGTTTGTTTATTTAATTTGTCAACAAGCATAAGGAAACAGGACACATGGAAAATAATGGCACAAATAAATGGATATAAAGAAGCAAAACATAGCCATAAACACATAAAGCAAGTACATACAAATTGGTACTGTAGGACAGGAACAGCAGGTGTTGTGGTTAGCTCTGGCCCAGCTCCTGCCCCAAGGACTGTGGATGTGGGGGAGACATCCACATGCTGCAGGCCTATTTTGCCCCTGGTGGAATCTGCTGATGAAGGCTTCTCTGACCAAGAAGACATGAGTGACAGGGAGGAGGAGAGTGGGGCAGACAGCTCAGAAGGAGATCAATTATCTAGCTCCTCCTAGCAGCCTGTGGGTTTGGCCATTGTGGAGGATTACCTGATCATTGTGTTTCGTGACTGCTTTACTGACTTTGACCTTTTGTGTGCTGATTTTTCCCCGCTTTGAAACTAAACCAGGGCAAAGTGTGTTTCACTTTGTGAAAGAAGAAGGACTGTGAATTGCCTCACAGCTGCAAGCTAAGTATCACAGAACTGATAAGGGACTTGTACAAATTACCAGTTTGTTTGGAAACTAGTGCTCTTTGCTATACCAAAAGAGGGCTTGGTTTAAGTGAATTTTCATTATAAAAAACATTGTTTTGAATTTTCAAATGTGTGTGTGTCTGTACCTGTGAATTTTTGGGAGGATTCTACCAGACAGCCCGACAGAACAAGCAGGTATGCTTATGCACACCCCCTTAGTTTAGCAAGGTATAGATTCTCCAGATACTAGTCAAGTTGATAAGAGAAGGAACTTTGCTTTGAAATTAAACCTATGCTTCACTCAAACAAGAACATCCAACATTGCTTTGCCATTTAGCTCTAGAAGAAATGTGATGAAAAATCTGGATAGCACTGCTGAGATAAGTGATTTAAGAAACAGCTGTCTTTCAGTTCAGTCTTCAAGAACAGTATATTCAACTTTCTATCAGAATTAGTAGTCTTTGGTTAACAAACCAGGAAGGAAAGTTTGTACATTATGTAACTCTCCCCAAGGCTTTTAAAGCAATTAAAATACATTCTAGATTCAATTCAGCAGTGGAGAGTTGTAAGGTTATGGTGTGTGAACTCAGTGGATCTAATTCTTGCTCCCCCTCCCCTTCCTGAGCCCAGAGCAAGCATTGGCAGACTTGAACATTTTTCCCATGCTAATTTGCAGCTCTTTTTCTTTGCATTTTGGTTTTGGCACATTTTAATGTCACACACAATAACATTTTCCAGAAGAAATGGCAGCTTGAACATCAGTGTCAGCTGCAGGGCACACAACTTAGAGTTGTGTGCTGATGTAAGTACATTTCTTAGAATCTAATAGTAGAGCAATTTAAGAATAGATGGGTTCAATTTTGCTTCTGAAATCTTTGAGACAACTTCAGACTTGAAATACTGTTAGTTTATGAAATAAAACTGGTGCAAAATTTATTCTTTTTTTTTTTTTTTTGCAAACTGTATTATTTTTTAGTTAAATGCATCTTTCCTCCAGGGTTGTCAATAGTATTTTCTATTCTGTTTCTGCAACAATCCTTTGAAGGAAACCATTGTGACTGATTCAGATTTTTCTGAGTTCCATCATGCTATCATGAATTAAAGCCAGATCTACTGTCTAATTCTAGTTTAATACCAAATTGCTGAGACACTAAAATGTGCAATGTTTCTAATAATGATGATGATGATGATGACAATAATAATAATGAATTTTGAAACATAATACACCAGACATCATGATTGTGGAGAAAAAGAAAGTAAGGATCATCGACATCGCAATCCCAGGAGACGGCAAAATTGAGGCTAGAAAAATTTGTGAAATACGAAGATATGTAAATCGAGCTGCAAAGACTCTGGCATAAGCCAGTGAAAGTGGTCCCAGTGGTACTTGGCACGCTGGGTGCAGTGCCAAAGGATCTCAGCGGACATTTGAAAACCATTGGAATTGACAAAATCTCCATCTGTCAATTGCAAAAGGCTGCTTTACTGGGATCAGCATACATAATTTGCCGCTACATCACACAGTCCTAGGTGCTTGGGAAGCATCCGATGGGTGATGAAATACAAAATCCAGCATAGTGATCTTGTTTGCTGTGTTGTATTGTTCATCATCATCATCATCATCATCATCACTCAATTGGAAAAACTGCTTCAAAATGCAACAAGCAAAGAATGGTTAACATCTGGCCAAATATATTTGATAATGAAAGATCCAGAAAAGGGCACAAGACTGATGAAATCTTGGTTCATAGCTGTAGTTGAGAAAAAAAAGGAAAGTGTGTATAATTTATGTATCCATAACACATAAGGAAAAGAATTGGAGAAAGTATCATCTGAAAATCAAAATGGAACGATTATGGCCTACACTAGCTGTGTTAATCCCAGCAGTCATCAGCATACTTGATGCCATACCAAAAATGTTTGGAAAAGGACTTAAAAATATGACTAGTGACAAAATTTTCATTGGTGAATTACAAATGACCACATTGCTTGGCTCCACACATTTACTATGTTGATTCGTCACAACATTCTAGTCGGGGGTGTCAAACTCAAGGCATGGGAGCCGGATCTGGCCCACGGGGTGCTTAGATCTGGCCTGTAGGGCTGTCTTAGTAACAGGAAAGGACCAGCTTGCGATGCCTCTGCCAGAAAATATGAAGTTCAAGAGGGCAGCCCTCCCGAGCTCCTTTTCACCAGCAGAGGGTTGCAGGAAGTTGCCAGAGTTGAAAAAGCAGTTCCAAAAACTTTTTTTTTGCTAGCAGAACACTCGGACTGCCACAGGTGCCCCTAACATGAGTGACAGTGAGCTGACCATGCCCACCCTGGCCCACTAAGATCAAACACAATCCCGACGTGGTCTTCAATGAAATCGAGTTTGCCACCCCTGTTCTAGGTTCTAGATTCTTTATATGATGCATATCAAGGCCAACAACAGCTCAAGAACTGGCAGCTGTGTCTTCACATTGTTATGAACCACCAATAATACAATTTAATAAATAGTAAAAATAATTAAAACCCCATAGAGCAATCAGTGATAATAACAATGGTAATTCATACCTTTCAAGGATAACCCAATGTTTATTGAAACAACTTCAGCCTTGGTTTATATTTAGGAGCAATGTTGATTGTAAAAGGCAAATACATATGAAGTGAACACATTTTTATACAATGGTGTCTTCATGCAATTACAATCCCTTTGTGGATGGTGTTAGGTCAATTTCTGCCCACTAAATCGTAATTTTGGATTTATTAGAACTGAATAATCAGCAAGATGAAGAGATGATCTAATATAGAGATTAATACACTTCTCAAAAAAATAAACACTAAAATAGCACATCCTAGATCTGAATGAATGAAATATTCTCACTGAATACTTTGTTCTGTACAAAGTTGAATGTACCAACAACAAAATGAAACTGATTGTCAATCGATATTGCTTCCTAAGTGGACAGTTTGATTTCACTGAAGTTTGATTTACTTGGAGTTATATTCTGTTGTTTAAGTGTTCCCTTTAATTTTTGGAGCAGTATATATTTGTTGTGGTTAGCTCTGCCCCAAGGACTATGGATGTGGGGGAGACATCCACATGCTGCAGGCCTGTTTTGCCCCCGGTGGAATCTGATGATGAAGGCTCTTCTGACCAAGAAGACATGAGTGACAAGGAGGAGGAGAGTGTGGCAGACAGCTCAGAAGGAGATCCATTATCTAGCTCCTCCTTGGATTCAGAACAAGAGTTAATGATACAGCCATGCATGCGGAGAGCGATGCATAGGCAACAACAACTGAGAGATTATTATCAAAGAAAATGAGGCTACCTGTGGTTGGGTGGGGCTGTGGTAATTAGTGAGGCTGCTATAAATAGCAGCCTGTGGGTTTGGCCATTGTGGATGATTATCTGATCGTTGTGTTTTGTGACTGCTTTACTGACTTTGACCTTTTGTGTGCTGATTTTCCCTGCTTTGCAACTAAACCAGGGCAAAGTGTGTTTCACTTTATGAAAGAAGGACTTTGAATTGCCTCACAGCTGCAAGCTAAGTATCACAGAACTGATAAGGAACTTGTACAAAGTACCAGTTTGTTTGGAGACGAGTGCTCTTTGCTATACCAAAAGAGGGCTTGGTTTAAGTGAATTTCCATTATAAAGAACATTGTTTTGAATTTTCAAACGTGTGTGTGTGTGAAATTTGTACCTGTGAATTTTTGGGAGGATTCTACCAGAGAGCCCGACAGAACAATATTGGGCTTAAATCAAGGAGAGAGATTAAAAAAAAGTTTAATTCAACGTTGAATGTCATGACTTGATTTTGTGCCAAACAAAATTAATGAATGACCCTTCTCCACTCTGAACCCGTCTCCCAATATTTTACTGAGAGGATAAAAGGAGAAAACAACCTACCTGCATCCCTTTGAGATTCTGAGAAAGGTTCAACAAACAGTTGGGGAAAAAAAGACTGCTAAGAATGTGCAAGAAGATATAGTAAATGACTTAATAAAGGAAGGTGTATTGGTGTATTGAAAAGCAATGAAACCAAGTGAGTATGTAAGAATGAACTGCTGGTAATGTGAATGGAAAACTGTCAAATGAAGCCATTATGTGACCACTGCTTTAACAGCCTCCGTGGAAAGGTTAATAATGAACAAAAATTGCAATGGTTAAAAAAACTCATAAAAGACGAAGGTGGAAAAGTTCATTTTAGCAACTCAATAACATTCAACATGTACAAATGTAATGAAAATTGAAATTGGAAAAAAAAAAGCTCTCCACAAAGGCATGATAGTAAATGCTGGTTATGCAAAGAGTTTATTAAAAACTTGGCATACGATATGAGAAGATTGTGCAGGAGGAGTATTTAGAAAAGCAGAATAAATTGGCCATGTTGATTCATTGAACTCTTACACAAATGAAAACTTGCCAGCAACAAGCAATTTACTGAAAACAATATTGAAAAAGTAGTTGAGACAGACTCTTATGAGTCTTCCAAAAACAAACTGACAAACATTTAGCCCAGAAGAAGGTAGGCATGATTGTAGCTACAAACAAACAAGCTATAGATAGGATGGATCAATAAGAAAAAAGAACCTGGAAAAATATTTAAAACTGACTGAAAATAAAATAAAATAGTGTTGCCCTTGAGGATAGAGTTGCTTTGTGCCATACCAAAAGTTCTAGGAAAGCAGTTGAATACAACAGGAACAGACATAATTTCAACATTAATTGCAAAAAATATGTATTATGAAAATAATGACAGTATACAAGGGTTTGTGAATTGGGACAGACATGGTAACAGGTCAGCCAATAGAGACAGTTTTGTGACCGAGACAGCTGAGAGCCTATTGCTTCTATGAATATTACTTCTGTGATAATTGATTCTGTACTTCTGGATTCTGTTGTATGGTATTGTATATCAATTTCCGGTCACAATTCAAAGTGTTGGTTATGACCTATAAAGCCCTTCATGGCATCGGACCAGAATATCTCCGGGACCGCCTTCTGCCGCACGAATCCCAGCGACCGGTTAGGTTCCACAGAGTTGGCCTTCTCCGGGTCCCGTCGACTAAACAATGTCGTTTGGCGGGACCCAGGGGAAGAGCCTTCCCTGTGGCGGCCCTGACCCTCTGGAACCAGCTCCCCCCAGATATCAGAGTTGCCCCCACCCTCCTTGCCTTTCGCAAGCTCCTTAAAACGTACCTCTGTCGTCAGGCATGGGGGAATTTATGGGTTTATAGAATTTATACATGGTATGCTTGTTTGTATGATTGGTTTTTTAAATTGGGGGTTTTTAGATTACTTTTTAATATTAGATTTGTCTACATTGTCTTTTTAATTGTTGTTAGCCGCCCTGAGTCTTCGGAGAGGGGCGGCATACAAATCAAATCAAATCAAATCAGTCAATCAATCAATCAATCAATCAATCAATAAATGTTGTGGTTGGTCTCTGTCTGGCTCAGCTGGTCACAGATTTTGAGGATCGAGAGTTGGGTGCATATTGTTTGTTTATGTTTATGTTTGTTTATGTTTATTTAGATTTGTATGCCGCCCCTCTCCGCAGACTCGGGGCGGCTCACAACAAAGTGGAAACAACAGTATATAACAAATCTAAATTTCTACTAAAACATTTAAAAAAACCCATTTTCTAAACACGCATACATACACACATACCATTCATAAATTGTATATGCCCGGGGGAGATGTCTCAGTTCCCCCATGCCTGACGACACAGGTGGGTCTTAAGAAGTTTACGAAAGGCAAGGAGAGTAGGGGCAGTTCTAATCTCCGGGGGAAGTTGGTTCCAGAGGGCCGTTGGTTCCATTGGTAACCTAGGCCAACCTTCTGCTTGGGCAGGAGACCCTACACTAGTTCAGACAAATGGTTATCCAACATCTTCTTTAAAACTTCCAATGTTGGAGCATTCACAACTTCTGGAGGCAAGTTGTTCTGAATGCCAACATCTAATAAAAAACTGGCAGCTGTGGTGTGGCTCTGAATAGATAATGATAATGCTAAGATTAGATGCAAGCAAGCTAAAACAGATGAAAGAAAAGTGGTTGGAGAACAAAAAGACCGAAGAATACCTGATCAAGAAATGTCATGTAGAAAACTGGAAGATCATAGAAGCATTAGAAATAATAAAACAGCAAAGAGCTATAGTAAAAAAATAGCAGATAGGAGCCCAAATTGAACCCTATAGATAGAATCTCCAATTTCAGCTGAATCGGAAACCTTTCTACCACTCCATTGATAGAGTGACTGCAATGAGCCTGTTAATACCTGACAAAAAAGAAACAACAGTTTTTGATGCAACTATGGGACAACCCAAAGTAATGCTATAAAGATTACAGTGTAGGAGGTTGTTATTGCTTGCAATAACAGCAGAAGCAGAGGAGCAAAATCAAGGACGATCAAGAATTGATCAGCATTAGGTGAACAATGCATCATTTTTAATAGAAACATCTTGCTGGTCTACACCTACTCCTTGCCAAGGAGTTTAACAGCATACGGAAAGAACAGGGCATCTACTCAACACCTACAAGGCAATTACCTGCTTACAAGCAATATTAAAACTATTAACTGATATGGTAACTGATGTAGCCCAACAGCATCTAGTTGAAAACAAGATCTTTATACAAAGGAAAGTTGCCAAACAGAAGAGGAACAAAAGGTCAGCTCCTAATAGACAAGATGATTTTGGGAAACTGAAAGAAATGAATATCAACTTGAAGGTAACTTCAATACTTTACGAGAATGCATTTGACTTCCTGCCTCATGACTGAATAATCAAGTGCCTAGAAATCAGGGGTGGGTTCCATTTGCCTTCACCACTGGTTCACATTGCGACATTTCATGTGTGCGTGAAAGCTAAGCTCGCCCGCATGTGCATGTCTCCTTGTGCAATTTGGCTTCTGTGCATGCTCAGTTGCAGGAATCGGCTCAAAACACAGCTGAGGATCTGATCAGCTGTGCTTCGGGAAAGGAAATAATGAGAAGTATTTATTTATCTATTTATCTATCTATCTATCTATCTATCTATCTATCTATCTATCTATCTATCTATCTATCTATCTATCTATCCGCCCCTCTCCGGAGACTTGGGGCGGCTAATAGCAACAATAAAGCAGTGTACAATAGTAGTCTGATGTTAGAAATAATTAAAAGCCCATTAATATAAAAAACCAAACATACATACATACCATGCATAGAATTGTAAAGGCCTAGGGGGAAGAGGGTCTCAATTCCCCCATGCCTGACGGCAGAGGTGGGTTTTAAGCAGCTTACGAAAGGCAAGGAGGGTGGGGGCAATTCTAATCTTTGGGGGGAGTTGGTTTATTTATTGATTGATTGATTGATTAGATTTGTATGCCGTCCCTCTCCGTAGACTCGGGGCGGCTCACAACATACAATAGAACAATTCACAACAAATCTAATAATTTTTTTAAAAAAATTAAAAAACCATTATTAAACCAGACATACACGCAGACATACCATACATAAATTGTATAGGCCCGGGGGAGGAGGGAATGCCTCAATTCCCCCATGCCTGATGGCAGAGGTGAGTTTTAAGGAGTTTACGGAAGGCAAGGAGGGGAGACAGTTATAATCTCCGGGGCGAGCTGGTTCCAAAAAGTCGGGGCCACCACAGAGAAGGCTCTTCCACTGCCACCCGCCAGACGGCATTGTTTAGTCGACGGGACCCGGAGAAGGCCAACTCTGTGGGGCCTAATCGGTCGCTAGGATTCGTGCGGCAGAAGGCAGTCCCGGAGATATTCTGGTCTGAAGTATAAACTCAGTGGCAGGTGGGAGGGCCCCTTTTCATGCAGCAGAAGAGAAGAAGCCATCCAAACGGAAAAGAATCACATTGTTGTTTTTAAAGATGGTGGTGCCCATGAATCACCACCAACTGAATCACATCTGTGGTGCTATCATGATGTCATTAGCAGATTGCGACTGGTTAGTGCAATCTAGTCCAAATCAGGAAGAACCCACCCCTTCTAGAAATAACAGAAATCATTAAAAAATATCAGAAGCTGGTTATAAAACACATTATGGTTTTTACCAGTTCCAACCTATAAAAATTTCAGACAGTCTCAAAATGGGTGAACAGTGCAGTCAGGCGGTAGGGAAAGCAAGTAGGATGCTTGGCTGCATAGCTAGAGGTATAACAAGCAGGAAGAGGGAGACTATGATCCCGCTATATAGAGCACTGGTGAGACCACATTTGGAATACTGTGTTCAGTTCTGGAGACCTCACTTACAAAAAGATATTGACAAAATTGAACGGGTCCAAAGACGGGCTACAAGAATGGTTGAAGGTCTTAAGCATAAAACGTATCAGGAAAGACTTAATGAACTCAATCTGTATAGTCTGGAGGACAGAAGGAAAAGGGGGGACATGATGGAAACATTTAAATATGTTAAAGGGTTAAATAAGGTCCAGGAGGGAAGTGTTTTTAATAGGAAAGTGAACACAAGGACAAGGGGACACAATCTGAAGTTAGTTGGGGGAAAGATCAAAAGCAACATGAGAAAATATTATTTTACTGAAAGAGTAGTAGATCCTTGGAACAAACTTCCAGCAGAAGTGGTAAATAAATCCACAGTAACTGAATTTAAACAGGCCTGGGATAAACATATATCCATCCTAAGATAAAATACAGAAAATAGTAAAAGGGCAGACTAGATGGACCATGAGGTCTTTTTCTGCCGTCAGACTTCTATGTTTCTATGTTTCTAAATCACATGAGATTTCCAAATCTGATTAATGTTCAGCAATCTCACTGCCAAATTCCCATCACATGAAAAAAAAGGGAAGAAAATTAATTCCATCTCTTTATGTATGTGTTTCTTTCTCTCTCTCTCTGGTTAACAGGAATTTCAGTCACAAAGTATGGTGAAAGCCATTATTTTAAGCATCTTTACAAGTGAAGTACTTAAATATGTCAATCAGGGATTAAGACATTCACTCTGTGAAAATACTTAATTTGCATTTGCTGAGTGTGTTCCTTCTACCTTTAGGTGACACAGAACAATCAGGCAGGTCTTAATCTGCACTTTTTCGATTGTTACAATCCACTTGACAATGATAGTTTTCAAGTTAGAGCAATTGCTCATTTCCGTACACCAGCTGCTTTCAAGATGCTGCCTTCAAGTCTTGCTAAAGAATTCCCAGTAACATATGATTATTCTCTCTTGGAGTCACAAAGCTCAAGTAAGTGGACATTCAACAGTTCTCTTCTTGTGCCAAAGTGCAAATGTGAAGAATATGGCAGTATTAATTATATGATGATGTGGATTGGCTGCTATTCCTAGGAATCCATATAGCTATGGACGTTGTTCAAACACAATCAGAGAAAGGATTGATTTAAATTTAAATTTTCCTTACTGATAATAATTCCTTGTTTGGAAAGTGTTCTGTCTGGGTCCCCCCAGACGCCAACACCAACCAAAAAGAGTATTCAGACACACTGGTAAAAAGCAAAGGCAGTTTATATAATTCAAAGCAAACACAGGTAACAAAAACTGTTCTTACAGACAGGAACACTATGAAGCTTCACAGAGGTTTCACGAAGGCCAGGCAATAAAACAGGATTCTTGCTGGCAAAAACAACGCTGGAGATAATAAAACCCATGCCTCCCCCAAGTCTTCCAGACTTCTAGGCCACAAGCCAAGATCAGAGATGCCGAGAATCGAAGCAAGGTCACAGGACTCCCAATTGATAACTCTCCACAAGACTGTAAGGGTGGGCCTGCCTTTTCAACCCTGCTGAGGAGAACCACACCCAAACCCAGCTGTTGCCAATTCAGGGATGGAAATACCTTTCTAATTGGCCCCGTCTTTGAGCTGCTCGTCGCTGCCTCATGTCTATTATAGCCTGTGCGTCTTCATCCAATGAATCCAGGCTACTAGCTGGGGAGAGCCCCCCCCCCAGGGGTCTCAGGCTGCTCTCCCTCCTCCTCTTCCTGACGTTCCTCTCCCCTGTCTGCCTGGTCCTCCCCCTCCTGTTCACTGTCCTCCTCCTCTGGGCATGGATCCGGCAGAGATCCAGCCAGTCCCTGAGGAGCCTCAGGCTGAATCACAACAGAAAGGAATGACAAATGAAGGGTCAAAAGTTATCTTGTTCTTGATATAAGTGCAGTTTCTTTTAATAGTTTAAAATTACTTGAAAAGAACAACAAGAACAAAGACTCAAAATATAAGGAGAACAATAAATTAGACAGATGCCTGCAGCCTTAAAACTGGTACATGTTATAAGTCTCTAATTCAAGATATATCATGGACTTGAAAAGAATAAATACATATGTTTCATAAGTAGACTTTTCTGGCACTGCTCTAGAATCTATAGAAATAAACTGCAATATGCCCATCTTCTATATATATAAAAGCGAAAAACATTTATGCAAAATCACAAAATCTCCAGAACCATAATGTCCACAAACTTGAAATTTGGCATGTATGTTCCTCTTGGTTTCTAGGTGCTTTCCTAGAAAGGATTTTTCAAAATGACCATCAGAGCATTAGTATTTCTTATATTATTATTAATACATTATGATGCTAAGGATTTAGACATTCTACTACCCCATAATAGCGGAAAAGAATTCTGTCCCAACTGCCACTTGTATTGATTTATCAAGCCTGATCATATAGTTTTGTAGCAGAGCACAGGTATTCAGCTAGTTCTGGATAAAAATAATGAACATCAACAACAAACAGAATCAATATTCAAGTGAAAATCTAAAATCTATCACCACATTACAGTAAATACTTTGATTTTACAATTTGTTTTCATCTCCAGGGAGAACAAGTCCATTATTTATTGGAAAAAGTGATGGTTTGCTTTACCATTTGATTTGGGTTCTGCTTTCAAAACAGAATGAAAATTGACAAATTATTTTTATTTCGAAACATACCACTTACAGTAGTTAAGAATAACTAGCTTCCGACTCAATCTCTGTAAGGCTGGCCCGTTTGTGGTCACTTCAGTCCTGTTGTGTTGCTGCCAGAAGCTTCAGGAGTCCCACTCTAGCTTTCTAGAGACCAAGCTCAGCAATTCCTTCAGCCACTGGAAATCAAATAATATAGTCCCCACCCTAGCCTTCCAGAAGCCAAGTAGACTGTTCCCACCATCAACTGATGATCAGCTACAGTGCAGTTGGCAGGAAGTCTGAAGTCAGTCATGTTCCCATTGTTTTGGGTTTTTTTGCTCTGTTGCTTCTTTATTTTCTCTTTGATTATTCTGTTTTTCTCCAAGTTGGGTGAAGCTAGCCTCCAAGTGTTGGTTAGGCCCACCCTATGACCAAAGAGGACTGAATCTGTAGTATAAAAATTGCATCACTTCCGGTAAATCCCCTCTTAGATTCAGTCCTTGACTATGAAAGGATGTGTGCAACACATTCCTAGACTCTATCTTGTTTAGGGTAAGGAAGCATCTTGGAAACAATGACCCAATGGATCATTGAGTTGGTCAGGTAAAGTTTAAGAACAGGGAGAAAAATTCAACTGGAGTTCAATTCTTTATTTCTTTACACACAATAAAATTTACCAGACTTAGTGCTCTCAGCTTAACATATATGCCATTAGATTCTAGAACCATCCTTACTCAAGTTACTTAGTATTTTGTTTTTGTTTTTTCTCTGCCATGTTAAAACAAATATCGCTTGGTGAGAACTATTGGTGATCCCTGAGAGCCTTACTTAACTCAGCATATTGAGTATATGCACATATGTCTTAGACCCATAATACATAACCAGATCTTTCCACTTTCAAGAAATAGCAGCATAGACAGAATCTCCTGAGCTATCAATAATTTGCAGTGACAAGTGATAGATTATCTAATAATTAGCCATACAAATTGATAAGATATAGATAATTGATTTGGCAATAACAGGGAATAATAGAATAAAAGACAAACAATTGGAGGTCAATAAAATATCAAGATCTGAAAATTGAAGTTGAAAGATTATGTCATAAACAGTCATTGTGGATCTAACAGTTATTTGCACACTAGATGTCATATTGAAAATGAAGAATGGCACTTAAAAATCTGGGCAGTGACAAAATTTCCATCTGTCAATTGAAAAAAAGCCACGCTATTTGGATTTGCACATATACCATGCTCATACATTACACCATCCTAAATTCTTGGGAAGAACTCTATGCATTATGAAGGCCAACAGCTGCTAAAGAACTGAAAGCCATGACTTCACATTGTTGTGGACAGATAAAAATGCTAATAATTTCTATGGAAGAATAGAAAGAGATTACAAACCTCTTTAGCTTTATAAGACTTTGCTCCATCAACTAGGATGCAATTCACACCAGACACTTTTCATTAATGGTTATGATTGAATATTGCAGTAGTGCAATTTTGCATTGTGTTTATCCATTTATATTATTCTTTCTAGGTGACATTTTAACTCACTTCAATTAATTCACTCGGTGGGGGTAGATTGTGTGTGTCTGTGTATGGCTATGTTGGATTCTACTGTTATGACATTTTGTCAATTTATGCTGGTTATGTAATCTGTCCAGAGAAAATGTTTTATTGAGTGGATTAAAATATAAAGGAAAAACAAATCACAAGGAAGCCCTTTAACTGGAAGGATTTGCGGTTGATGTGATAGTTAAACTGGTCTTCAATATTGTAATATAACCTGTCCAACAAAACACTGTCTTTTTGTCACTATAGGCCCATGATGGTGAACCTATGGCATGTGTGTCACAGGTGGCATGCGGAACCATATTGGAGGGCCTGTTAGACTTTGCCATGTTTCAACTCTAGCGTGCATATGCATGGTGGACAGCTGAATTTCAGCCTTGGGAAAGGCCATTTCATCCTCTGGACATTTCAGGAAAATTTCCCTGAAGCCCCCAACGGACAAACTGGAAGTTTATTAATTTATTAATTTATTTAATTTGACTTCTTTTTTAAAATAAGTTTTTATTGATTTTTTTTAAAAAGAAAAAAGAATACATATCTTATATACTTTGTTGAACAGGTCTGACCCCTCGCATCCTGGACGCAAATTGTTTCAACTCCTACCCTCAAAACGTCGCTACAGAGTACTGCACACCAAGACAACTAGACACAAGAACAGTTTTTTCCCGAACGCCATCACTCTACTAAACAAATAATTCCCTCAAAACTGTCAGACTTTCTACTAAATCTGCACTTCTATTCTACTAGTTTTTCTCATCATTCCTATCACCCATTTCCTCTCATGTTGACTGTATGACTGTAACTTGTTGCGTATATCCTAAGTTTTTTATTAATATTGCTTCTTCATTGCTTATTTGACCCCTATGACAATCATTAAGTGTTGTATCACATGATTCTTGACAAATGTATATTTTATTTTATGTACGTTGAGAGCATATGCACCAAGACAAATTCCTTGTGTGTCCAATCACACTTGGCCAATAAAATTCTATTCTATTCTATTCTATTCTATCGTCATTTCTTATACTTAACGTTATATTAGACTATATGTCTGCGGAGTCTGTGGAGAGGGGCAGCATTCAAATCTAATAAATAATAATAATAATAATAATAATAATAATAATAATAATAATAATAACAACAGCAACAACAATATACAATCACATATATGAAAACAAGCATAAATACCTTAGATTTTATAAAGAGTAGTAACTGAACGGAAATAGTTGTTTCATTAGTCTGTGTATTTTTTATATTCCTATATTTGTTTTTTTATCTATCTATCTATCTATCTATCTATCTATCTATCTATCTATCTATCTATCTATCTATATCTATATCTATATCTTTCTATCTATCTATCTATCTATCTATCTATCTATCTATCTATCTATCTACCTACCTATCTATCTATCTATCTATCTATCTATCTATCTATCTATATTGTTATATTTGATTTTTATTACAGATCCATTCATACCATTTTTGCCATGTCTCTTTGGTTTCTTTACTTTTTATTCCTTTGATTCATTCGTCATTTCATACATTTCCACACATCTATAGATTTTTTTAATAATTAGATTTTCGGGTGGGGGTCTAATCATTTTTCCACATTTGCTCAATTGAGATTCTTTCCATGGTAATTATATGTGTCATGAGAGAAAGCGCTTTTGGGGGTATTGTTTTTTCCACATTCCTAGAAGCATACCTTCTGGTGTAATTCTATCTCCTCCTTTGTAATTTCTGTCAGCCATCTATGCGTATTTTTCCAAACGTTTTGAATTTTGGGGCAGGGCCACCACAATTTGACTTCTATGCCGCCCAATCCCAAAGGACTTAGGGCGGCTCACAGCAGTATAAAATTACAGTAACAATAGTAATAGCAATAAAAAGAAGTCAAGGGGAAAAAAAACCAAGCAATATCTAAAATCCTAATTAAAACTTAAAAAAACAATTCAATAACACACGTACTTGTCATTCATACCAAAGTTCAGAAAAAAATGGACTTTCAGTTTGCCATTGTGCTGGTTTTTTTGCACTCCAGAAAGTTCAGGGAAGCTTCCTGAAGACCTGGAGTGTAAAAAACAGCACAATGGCAAACCGGAAGTGAGTTTTTCCAAACTTCCGGTTTGCCTGTTTGGGTTTTTTTAACCTACCAGGCTTCAGAAAGGCCTGTGCGCATGCATGGGGGGGCAATGCAATTGGGTGCACATGCAGGGGGGAAGGGAAGGAGTGTGGGCACATGCATATATACTAGCATACCCACATACACCCCTTTTTGTACACAAACCAAAATAGGTTCACCATCACTGTTATAGTCATTCAGCTTATTCTTATAGATAAGGAAGAAGGGAGGGAAGCAAAGAGTGAAAGGGGAAGAAAATTACTTCAATTCCAAAGTTAAAATACTCTTTCCTTTATAAATGTTGAAATACACATCATAATTGCTAGGGAGATATCCTTCAGCCTTTGAACCAGATTATGGATTCCAAGACCATAGATTCATCCTTATTTTGTTAGTTAGCACATTTTCCCTTCTAACCTCTCCAATCCAACAGTTCACATTTTGCAATTAGGGCTAACACATTTTCCTTTGGCATTTACGAGCTTTTATTAATGTTTCATTCATATTGGTGCCATGTAAGTGTGCCCCTATGATAGAAAGAAATATTCATTCAAGAAGTACAAAGCATGCCTATTCAGAAATAAGCCCCTTTTAACTAGTTTCAAGACAGCGATGAAACTGCAGCCTTGTGCATTCTGATCCATTCAGCATCCCCCTTAAAAAAAAAAAAAAACCAGAGATGGCTGTTGCAAAGAAATCATCTTTGTAATTTTTTAAAACTGTTATTTTAATTGGCCTCCTAAGCCTTTGTTTGCTTCATAGCCTTGCTCTAGGCAAGACTTTGATTAGGTTTGGACAGGCAGTTTGCCATCCAAGCAGATGTGATGAATGTAAAGTGTAAACAGCCCTTAGCCTTTGATATATTTTTTTTAAGGGAATGAAATGCATTGGCAAAAGACAAGATTTCATTTGGGGAATGGACCACATATTCTAGACAGATCTAAAGTTTAGAATTTATTTGCAAAAAAAAATAAAATAAAATAAAAGTAAATCTAATATGCTAATATAAATGATACCTTGCATAATTAACCGCATTTTAATATTTCTAATGCCCTCTATTGTTTCCCCTTTGTGTAGTCACCATTACATAGAAAAGAATGGTTTTAAAATAAGTATAGAATTGCATCTCTATCTTTATCAACTCTATGTCTACATCATATCTATAATCTACATCTACTATAATAATGCACTTGGGGAAAAGGAATCCTCAATCTGAGTATTGCATTGGCAGTTCTGTGTTAGCAAAAACTTCAGAAGAGAGGGATTTAGGGGTAGTGATTTCTGACAGTCTCAAAATGGGTGAGCAGTGTGGTCGGGCAGTAGGAAAAGCAAGTAGGATGCTTGGCTGCATAGCTAGAGGTATAACAAGCAGGAAGAGGGAGATTGTGATCCCCTTATATAGAGCGCTGGTGAGACCACATTTGGAATAATGTGTTCAGTTCTGGAGACCTCACCTACAAAAAGATATTGACAAAATTGAACGGGTCCAAAGACGGGCTACAATAATGGTGGAAGGTCTTAAGCATAAAATGTATCAGGAAAGACTTAATGAACTCAATCTGTATAGTCTGGAGGACAGAAGGAAAAGGGGGGACATAATTGAAACATTGAAATATGTTAAAGGGTTAAATAAGGTTCAGGAGGGAAGTGTTTTTAATAGGAAAGTGAACACAAGAACAAGGGGACACAATCTGAAGTTAGTTGGGGGAAAGATCAAAAGCAATGTGAGAAAATATTATTTCACTGAAAGAGTAGTAGATCCTTGGAACAAACTTCCAGCAGACGTGGTTGGTAAATTCACAGTAACTGAATTTAAACATGCCTGGGATAAACATATATCCATTGTAAGATAAAATACAGGAAATAGTATAAGGGCAGACTAGATGGACCATGAGGTCTTTTTCTGCCGTCAGTCTTCTATGTTTCTATGTTTCTACTATGTCTATCTATCATCTATCTATCATTTTAGATAAAAAGCAAAAAAAGTGCTTCAGAACTTTTATCGGTGTTTTTTTGTGTTTGTCAACAGTTTCCCAGGGATCAAAAGTCACAATTTCCTCTTCTCCTCCTCCCCCCCAAAATATGTGTTAGACTGAAGAAAATGGTAAGGAGATGACAGTCACTGCCTGCCTGAGAATACCATGGACAGTCAAGAAAATAAGCAAATGGATGAACTCAGAATTCTTATTAGAGGCACAAATGACCAGCATTTTAATTCAGACACATAATCCAAAGTGCAAGTTCTCTGGAGAAGATTCTAATGCCGAGAAAGATAGAAGCAAAGCAACAAGGTGGATGAATTCAATTAAGTGGCAATGAGTGCATAATTCTAATGATCAGGTTAACATGAACAAAATACAGTAGTACCTCTAGATACGAGTTTAATTCGTTCCAGAAGGGAGCTTGTATGTCGAACAACTCATATCTGGAACAAATGGCTTTAGACTTTGTTTTTCCCCTCCGAGATAACCAGAAGCAAGGATTCCTGCGCCACCTAGTGGACGCTCAGCTCGTATCCCAAATTTGAGCTCGGGTCTGGAACAGAAATTTCTCTCCCCTCGTGGCTCGTAACTTGGAATACTCGCATATGGAGCAACTCGTATCTAGAGGTACTACTGTATATCTACGTGGCTATTAGGGTCAAGATGGACTTGGTGGTATATAATCAATCAACCCAAAAGATATCAGTGTGTTGCTTTGTACTGGACATTTTTATTTCAAAACACATTTCCATCTGTATTTCTCATCTTTATCTATCTTTTGAGAGCTGGGCTGGCAAAGTGGTTAGAGTATAGCACTGCAGGCTACTTCAGCTAACTGCTAGCTGTAGTTCAGCAGTTCAAATCTCACCACTGGCTCAAGGTTGACTCAGCCATCCATTCTTCTGACGTGGGTAAAATAAGCACCCAGATTGTTGGGGGCAATATGCTGAGTCTGTAAACTGCTTAGAGAGGGCTGTAAAAGCACTATGAATTGATATATATTTATTATTTGGATTTGTATGCCGCCCCTCTCCGAAGACTCGGGGCGGCTCACAACAAGTGTAAAACAAATCATAAATAATTCAATTAATTAAAATATTTAAAGATTTAAAAAACCCCATATACTAACAGACACACACACAGGCATACCATGTACAAATTAAATGTGCCCAGGGGGAGATGTTTAGTTCCCCCATGCCTGACGGCAAAGGTGGGTTTTGAGGAGTTTACGGAAGGCAGAAAGAGTAGGGGCAGTTCTGATCTCCGGGGGGAGTTGGTTCCAGAGAGTCGGTGCCGCCACAGAGAAGGCTCTCCCCCTGGGGCCCGCCAACCGACATTGTTTAGTTGACGGGACCCGGAGGAGGCCCACTCTGTGGGACCTAATCGGTCGCTGGGATTCGTGCGGCAGAAGGCAGTCTCGGAGGTATTCTGGTCCGATGCCATGAAGGGCTTTAAAGGTCATAACCAACACTTTGAATTGTGACCGGAAACTGATCGGCAGCCAATGCAGATTGCGGAGTGATGGTGAAACATGGGCATACCTGGGTAAGCCCATGACTGCTCTCGCAGCTGCATTCTGCACGATCTGAAGTTTCCGAACACTTTTCAAAGGTAGCCCCATGTAGAGAGCATTACAGTAGTCGAACCTCGAGGTGATGAGGGCATGAGTGACTGTGAGCAATGAGTCCCAGTCCAGATAGGGCCGCAACTGGTGCACCAGGCGAACCTGGGCAAATATAAGTCTAAATGCTATTTCAATTTTTCCCATCTTTGGATAACATTTTACTAAGTTATCTAACAAAAAACACCCATTATACTATAATGATTGAAACACTAGACTAGAAACTTAGAATACTGTGAGTTCTAGTTCTACTTTAGGTGTAAAGCCAACTAGATGACCTTGGGCCAGCCACTCTTTTTCAATTATAGTAAATAAATAACAGCAAATCACTTCCAAACTCTTGCCAAAAAAAACCTTTGGCACTTGTCCAAGAAGGTTTTTGAGCAAAGGCATGTTGATTCATTTCTTAGTTTTTTTCAGCTTTTATTTATAATGTGCAGTTGTTCCTTGTTACTTTATTTAGCATTCATTGCAAATTGTTTGGTTTCTTGACTAACATGCAGCATTATCAAAACGATATGTCCCTAACCAATACACTTCTTAATGTTGGTCATCTAAAGTCACTAGATGAATATATTTATCTCTGTAATAGTTATTATATTTAAGAATGAATAAATATTATCACAGCTTAAGTACAAAATGAACTATCCAGGGATTAAGTCTAATCTTCACTAACTTATCTATCAGGTCTTTATGTGTAACCGTATTAAAGGCTTTGCTGAAGTCCAGATAGGCAATATCCATGGCACCACCTTCATCCAACACCTTTGTGACCTAGTCAAAGAAATCAATGAGATTAGTCTGACATGATTTGTAAAGCCATGCTGGTTTGGATCCAATAAGTTATTGGTTTTTTAGGTGCTGATTTATCCTCTTTTTGAGTAGGGTCGCCATCATTTTAATTGTAACTGATGTCAAGTTAACTGGCCTGTAGTTACCAGCTTCTTCTCTACTGCCATTCTTGTGGATAGGCACAACACTGGCCATTCTCCAATCATCAGGAACATCTCCTGTTAAAAGGATTGGTTAAACAAATCAGTCAGGGGGGTAGCAATCACATATCTGAGTTCTTTAAGAATTCTGGGGTGGATGCCATCTGGACCCATTGCCTTATTTATCTTTAATCGTTCAAGTTCTTCTAAGACATCGGCCTCTAAGATCACTGGAGCTGAATCCCTACAGCTGGAAGCAATGCTATATCCATCCATAGTATTATACTGTAATTTGTCTTTTGAGAAAACTGAACAGAAGTAGCTATTTAATTGGTCAGCGACCTCCTTATTCCCATCAATGTATGTATTGTACCCAGTACTGTTCGGTTCGGTTCTATTCTATTCTATTCTATTCTATTCTATGCCATGCCATTCTTTATTCCATGTCTATTTGGAATCACATTGGTACCACTATATTAGTATAGTGTTTTTGTAATAGTACAGCTGTGTGAAAAGTACCGGTAATCTATTTTTCAGAGTTTCCATTATTAGGTTTGATATGTTGGGAGACTACAGCAATAATTCTGTGACAATTCCTACCCAAGGATGTTATCTTTTAACCTCAAAATACATTTAAATCCCAGTGTTCAGTTTATATTTGAAGTGATAAACACATTTTTACTGCATCACAAATTTCTGAAAATAGTCATATCTCAACTAGGTTGCTAAGTAATTAAGACAAGAATGCTTGGATGATTTCATCCTTGTTAGGAGAAAATATTTTAAAGCAATTTGGCTGATCAGTGACTTGGCACCCAAACAAATATATTATTACTTTGGCACTTTCTTGCCAAATGGATTTTTCACATAAATATTTTGAATATGTTTGTTAGATGTAGCTTTAAGATGGTGATGGCAGAAACATGCTTTGATATCTTTGCTACAGTTTTAAATAGATAATGGGTGGTCCTTCTGCTTAGCATACTACTAAAATCTGAAAATAATGGGCTTGAAATAGGAATTTTCCTATTTAAATATATTGCTAGCTTGAGTTCCTTCCCCCCCCCAATACCTTTATTCCAAACGTAATTAAATTCATGCCTATTATAACTGTATCTATAAAGTTTTCTCTTGCTGATAAATATTTATCTCAATGTTCATGCAATAGTGTAGTCACTAGCCATGCATATTCCATTGCCACTTTTCTCTGTACAAATGAAACTGTCCTTATTTGCTGCAACTGTACTGAAATATAATGTATTGAACAAATCATGCATTTCATCACGACTTGTGTCCTTGTTATACACTTGGGTTTGAGAAGGATCCTTTCATTTTAAGTGCTCCTTCCATTTGTAAAGCCATAGCTACAGAGGAGAGCACCAATCCTTTCTCCGTGCAGTAGTTACACTTTCAGATGAAACTTTGAACTATCAAATGGGATGATGGTGAAGACTGACATGATAGGTTAGAAGCAAAGGTGGGCTGCTAAGGTGGAACAGTGACATATGCTCACTCCCGTGGCTCTGAGTGCTAGCAGAGTCCAGGGCAACTATGCTACTGCACCTGGGCAGGTAGCAAAATCACACGCGGACAC
Organism: Erythrolamprus reginae; assembly: GCF_031021105.1. Lineage (NCBI taxonomy): Eukaryota > Metazoa > Chordata > Lepidosauria > Squamata > Dipsadidae > Erythrolamprus > Erythrolamprus reginae. The sequence goes on from NC_091953.1 coordinate 118,464,893, forward strand.
GCAGGTGTGCCACAATTAGTTTAGTTTAGTTTAGTTTATTTAGATTTGTATGCCGCCCCTCTCTGAAGACTCGGGGCGGCTAACAACAATAAAAAACAATGTAACAAATCTAATATTAAAAAGTAATCTAAAAAACCCCAATTTAAGAGACCAATCATACCAACCAACAAACATACCATGTATAAATTCTATAAGCCTAGGGGGAAGGGAGAATTTTTTTTTCCAATTCCCCCATGCCTGACAACAGAGGTGGGTTTTAAGGAGCTTGCGAAAGGCAAGGAGGGTGGGGGCAACTCTGATATCTGGAGGAAGCTGGTTCCAGAGGGTCAGGGCCTACACAGAGAAGGCTCTTCTCCTGGGTCCCGCCAAACGACATTGCTTAGTCAACGGGACCCAGAGAAGGCCAACACTGTGGGACCTAACCAGTCGCTGGGATTCATGTGGCAGGAGGTGGTCCCGGAGATATTCTGGTCCGGTGCCATGAAGGGCTTTACAGGTCATAACCAACACTTTGAATTGTGACCGGAAACTGATCGGCAACCAATGCAGACTGTGGAGTGTTGGAGTAACATGGGCATGCCTTGGGAAGCCCATGATTGCTCTCACAGCTGCATTCTGCACGATCTGAAGTTTCCGAACACTTTTCAAAGGTAGCCCCATGTAGAGAGCATTAGAGTAGTCGAGCCTCGAGGTGATGAGGGCATGAGTGACTGTGAGCAGTGAGTCCCGGTCCAGATAGGGCCGCAACTGGTGCACCAGGTGAACCTGGGCAAACGCCCCCCTCGCCACAGCTGAAAGATGTTTCTCTAATGTGAGCTGTGGATCGAGGAGGATGCCCAGGTTGCGGACCCTCTCTGAGGGGTCAGTAATTTGCCCCCCCAGGGTTATGGATGGACAGATGGCATTGTCCTTGAGAGGCAGAACCCAAAGCCACTCCGTCTTATCCAGGTTGAGCTTGAGTCTGTTGACACCCATCCAGACCCCAACAGCCTCCAGGCACCGGCACATCACTTCCACTGCTTCGTTGACTGGACATGGGGTGGAGATGTATAACTGGGTATCATCCGCATACTGATGATACCTCACCCCATGCCCCTGGATGATCTCACCCAGTGGTTTCATGTAGATATTAAATAGCAGGGGGGAGAGGACCGACCCCTGAGGCACCCCACAAGGGAGTAACCTTGAGGTCGACCTCTGGGCCCCCACTAACACTGACTGCGACTGACCGGAGAGGTATGAGGAGAATCACTGAAGAACAGTGCCTCCCACTCCCAACCCCTCTAGTCGGCACAGAAGGATACCATGGTCGATGGTATCGAAAGCCGCTGAGAGGTCAAGAAGCACCAGGACAGAGGACAAGCCCCTGTCCCAGGCCCACCAGAGATCATCCATCAACGCGACCAAAGCAGTTTCTGTGCTGTAGTCGGGCCTGAATCCAGACTGCTGGGGACCTAGATAATCGGCTTCTTCCAAGGACCGCTGGAGTTGGAGTGCCACCACCTTCTCAACAACCTTCCCCATAAAGGGAAGGTTGGAGACTGGATGGTAGTTATTAAGCACGGTTGGGTCCAGGGAAGGCTTCCCAGAATTCACAAGCCAGCTATCTTAAACAACACAACTGTATCTCAAAATGAAGTGTTATGTTTGTACCTTTAAATAAAAGTGACCGTGGATTGGCTTAAACGCAGCCAAGGGAAACCTTGGTGTGAAAGTTTAAAAAAGAGGAATACACCGCTTTCCCCACGCCAAGCAAAGGTATATAAGGCGTGGCTTTGGCCGTTAGCCAGCAGTCACTTTCCTACCTGCGAGCTGGTCACTTCTACTGTTCCTGTTACCTAATAAAGAGCTGTTAACCTTCCTCGGCCTCCAGCTTTTGATTTAACATTGGCGACAAGGAGTTTGAGCCTTCGTGTTCCAGAGATGACTTCAGCAATGCCTCATGCGTTGCCCTTCTTCAACCCAGACGAAGATACGTGGATGGCTTACATGTCCAAATTTTGCATCTTCTGATTTAACATGAAGGATGAGGAATTTGGAGAGTTGAAGTCATCCTTCAAATAACCAAGGTTATGGGATACACACACACACAAAAAAAAATCTGAGAATTGGCTGATATCTAAGACTAAGTGCCTAGCTACATGGTAAATTAAATATATAGCATACCATAAGTATTTTCCGTGAAATAAATGGCCAATAGCTTATCTAGATTGAGATAATTTTTATAGAAATTGAGGTGTCTAATCCTTCCTTACAGTCACCTTGTTTAATAACAAAATAATAACAATTTTCCCATGTAGGAATAAAACATTTATAAAAAATCTCTACTTACCACAAAAACAGTTTTTCTTTTTAAAAGCTAACAGCTGTCCTTTTTCAATGCATGGAGTCAGAAAAGACAACAAGCTGTTTTTCACTACAGTGGTCCAGATCAGCTGCAATTCACTAAAGTATCTTTAGAGAAAATGAGAGCACTGAGAAATAGATAGTTAATATGGCCCACATACACATACTGGAGCCTGAGATGGTATAAGCAAGATCCCATTTAATTAGATGCATAAAGTGGGAATGAAAATTACAGTCTATGTCAGAATAAATAACCTATAGAAAAATCTACCCACATACATACATATCACATACAGTGTGCCCTCGATTTTTGCGGGTTTAAACTTCACGAATAGCCTATACCATGGTTTTTCAAAAATATGAATTAAAAAATACTTCGTGGGTTTTTTTCTATACCACGGTTTTTCCTGCCCGATGATGTCATACATCATTGCCAAACTAATATTTTTTGCAAATAAATAACAAAATAATAATTATTGTTAATAAATAATTATGTTTATAAATATCAGGATCACTAAGTGTCTTATTCAATGATGAGTACCAGTAATAATGGTGAGTAAATGGTTGTTAAGGGAATGGGAAATGGTAATTTAAGGGTTTAAAGCGTTATGGGATGGCTTGTGATACTGTCCATAGCCAAAAATGGTGTATTTACTTCCGCATCTCTACTTTGCGGAAATTTGACTTTCGCGGGCGGTCTCGGAACGCATCCCCCGCGAAACTCGAAGGAACACTGTATATATAAGTACGTTCTATATGAGGCTCTATCAAAAACTCACCAATGAAAAAAATAATCCTTAGGTAATCCTCAAATTGAAGGGCTTGTATATTAGCTATTTATTTCATAACATTGTCTTTACATTTTATTGCTCTCTGCTTGTTTCTGCTTTTAGCATTCTGCCCCATGCTATTTTTGATGTGATTGATTCAGATTTAGTTATATATTAAAAAGAAACATTTTCTCATTGGTTTTAACAGACCTGCTCTGATTAAGTGTGGCTCTCACCCATATTATTCACTTAATGGTTCTGTATGCAGGGTACCTTAATCAGTCTTATTAAAATAGCAAATTAACTTTAGTCAAATTAGAAAAAAAAGAAAGAAACATTAAAATAACCCAGCAAAATTTGGCCTGGAGGCCTTGCAGTCTTGAATGTAAGATCAAAGTAAGAACCAGGTTCAGTGCATTTAAATTACATGACAGTGAACATAAGAGGAAATAGTTGTTTTTTATTATTGGATTGTACATGTTGTGTTTATTATTGTTGTTAGCCGCCCCGAGTCTGCGGATAGGGGCGGCATACAAATCCAAAAAAAATATTATTATTAATAAATCAGGATGTAAGAAAATGCAAACTTTCATTTCCAAGCAAGAAAAGAAAAGGGAAGATGCCTTAGTCAAGAATGTCAACAAATGCAACAAAATAACAATGAAAACAAGAGTAGTTTTTCAACAAAATCAGATACATCCTACACAACTTCACAACTAAAGGAGTGTTAAAAAATACAGTATAATAGGTAACGAAATGTACCTTCTACAACTGAAGATACTTTGTATGAGCAAATGATGTTAAAGTAACCATGGAGAGCCTCTACTGAAAGCTTTTAAAAGTGGGATTGTTAAATGACACGCTGTACAATTGTAGAAAGAGAATATATTCAGGATTTATAGAAAATGTGGGGCAAGAGACAATAAATAGGCTATCACATTGAAAGGGAAAGCAATTATTGATGAAATATCCATTGAACTTTACAGAGAAAGAGTTATTTAAAATGTTGGAAGCTGTTAACAAATAAATAGCAAAAATGTGCAGGATTAGAAAACATTGGTGCACACAGATGTATCAAGAGAAAAGAGAAAAAGCACTTTACAGTACTTTTTCATAAGTTTTCACAAAGGATAATAAAGCCATATGAAGGGAGATGTATCATTATGAACAGTCAGGTATTGCAAAAAAAAAAATGCAGGGAAATATGGTATTAGATAGCTAATGGATGATGGGGAAAAAGCAACAGATTTATTTATTTTATTTTATTTATTTATTCATTCATTTGTCCAATACACAAATACATAGGAAGAAAAATAGACATGTAGTAATATATATAAGGGTAAAAGTGAACTTAGAGGAGAGGATAGATGAAAGAAAGAGGATATATATGATAGATGAAAGAAAGGAAAGACAATTGGACAGGGGACGAAAGGCACACCAGTGCACTTATGTACGCCCCTTACTGGCCTCTTAGGAACCTGGAGAGGTCAATCGTGGAGAGTCTAAGGGAGAAATGTTGGGGGTTAGGGGTTGACACACTTGAGTCCGGTAATGAGTTATGCTTATAAGAATAACTATTTATATGACATAACTATTACATGGTTTCTTATTATGTATATCATACTCTGCAGCAGGGGTGAAATACTTCTGGTTCACTCATGTCTTTTGGTCACAAAGGCAGCGTGAGGCTCTACCCAACCGCCCAGAAACCGCCATTTGGATTCTTTTACTTCCTGCGAATGCACAAAGCATTCTGCACATGTGCAGAGGGTAAAAGAATCCAAATGGCAGTATCCGGGTGAGTGGGTGGAGCCTCGAACTGCCTTTGCGACTGTCTCTTCGATGACTGACAGGCATGAGCAAACCGGGAGCATGTCACCCCTGCTCTGCAGGGTGTGTAATTAAATATTTTTATTTATTTCTATTTCACCTTTGTTACATTTACACATAACTCAAGCAGTGAAGGGCTACCAAATTTTTAATAACCATTTTGTAGGCATAGCTTATGCAGAACACCCTGCATTTTCTTTCAACATCTTTCAGTGCACATTGGGTGCTCTGGGGTGGAGCTCCATTTTCGCTACCCCACTGTGTCCCCCTCTCCATCCGGGCAGTAGCCCATCCCTGAACTCAAGGCATTGAACACTTCCAACACACCTTCTTACTCTTATTGTTTCCCACACCAACAACCCTGTGATGTGTTTCGGGCTGAGAGAGAATGAGTGACCTATGCTCATCCCTCTGGTCCATCACTGGTCCATAGGTGGTCTAAGAAGATATGCAAACAAGTAGAATATTTTATTTATTTATTTATTTATTTATTTATTTATTTATTTATTTATTTATTTATTTATTTATTTATTTATTTAGTTAGTTAGTTAGTTAGTTAGTTAGTTAGTTAGTTAGTTAGTCCAATACACAATACATATTGAAGAGGATAGACATGAGGTATTATATATAAAGAAAGGATATAAAAGTAGAGGAGAAGATATATGAAAGGGAGAAAAGATATATGATATATGAGATAAGGAGAGACAATTGGACAGGGGACGAAAGGCAGGCTAGTGCACTTATGTACGCCCCTTACTGACCTCTTAGGAACCTGGAGAGGTCAATCGTGGAGAGTCTAAGGGAGAAATGTTGGGGGTTAGGAGTTGACACTATTGAGTCCGGTAATGAGTTCCACGCTTCGACAACTCAATTGCTAAAGTCATATTTCTTACAGTCAAGCTTGGAGCGATTAATATTAAGTTTGAATTTGTTGCGTGCTCTTGTGTTGTTGCGGTTGAAGCTGAAGTAGTCATTGACTACTTCACATTGCAGCATATGATTTTGTGGGCAATACTTAGATCGTGTTTTAGGCGTAGTTCTAAGCTTTCAAGACCTAAGATTGATAGTCTGCTTACGTAGGGCATTCTGTTTCGAGTGGAGGAGTGAAGGGCTCTTCTGGTGAAGTATCTTTGGACATTTTCTAGGGTGTTGATATCTGAGACATGGTATGGGTTCCAAAATGCTATAAATCTTCTTACAAATTGGGTGGCTTTTGGTGAGCAGGAGAATTTTTCTTCCTTGAATGACAATTGCCTCAAATGGAACTGCTCACCAAAACTGGGTCACCATCCAAGATGTGAGGTTACAAAGTGAATTGCTGAGAGCCTCTCTCCAGGTACTGAAACTTACCAGCCTCAAGGCAAACTGATGTTCTTTTATGGTTAGATGGGTTCAGCAAAATTTGTGGCCAGTGTCACTGTAGGTAGCAAACAGACCCAGCATGAAAGTTCTTCAACCAGCAAGTTAAGGTTGAACTGGAAAGCTTTTTTGCTTCAGTGAAGCAAAATCAGTCCATGCCCTGAATCACAATATTAAAGCAAATAGTGTTTTGGGGTTTTTTTGCACAGGCTTGGAGATTTTTCTTCTGATGAACTTTTCACAACAAAAAGGAAGTGATTGTAAGGACTGACTTAGAAGAAACAGAGATATACAGAATGGAGAGCTGATGTTTTATCATGTATACTGTCCCCATAATTCTTTTGTGTATATAGCAAATGTACAAAGAGTGGAAGGAATGGAAACAAGAGCTTAAATAATAGCTTGAGATACACAGGTAATGCTAATTTCTTAACTGAAAGTATAGAGTTAAAGTTAAAGTGACTTAAAAAAAATACTAAAGAAAAAAGATAATGGAAACCACAGTCCTTAGTGAATCCAATGCAAATCAAAATCATATATTGTTCAAAAATTATGTTGAATATATCAGTTAAAGATATAATCCCTGAGCTCTTTATATACCTGAAATACATTCTACTCAGGAATCTATTTTGAATAAGATTAGACAGATGCTATCCTATTTTCCAAATAAATTATACATTTCAAAACTACTTTAAAATGAATAGACTATGATTTTACAGCCAACCGCCCATAGCTCTCAAGGGTATTTCCCCACCCAAAGATAATTCCACATCTGGCTTTTATTCACTTCTCAACTTTTAACAAAGTTGCAGTATTGACTTGACATTGTTATAGTTTCACTGTGGATGTGTCGAGTGTTTGGCACTATTTTTATCTTTACTGCCCTTAAAGATGTAAATATTTACCCATAGTTATAATAGAAAAACAGCTTCTCCTTCTTTCTTCTTCTTCCTCCACCTCCTCCTCTGTATATCATAAGACAATTCATGCATATAATATGTAGATTAAAATTTAACTTGGAAAAGCAATAATTGCAGTCTTAAAAAACTGAGATATACAAAGATTGCCATTTAGTGCCATTTAATGATCTAAGTGCCAAAGCCCACTATAACAACATCAGGCATTAAGAGTTGTGAACCTAATCTTATGTAGCTTCTTCTCTGGTAATATTACACTATTAACCAAAGCATACAAAATATTTGCCAGACCAATCCGGTATTACTATCGTGTAGTGGAAGCCAGCAGAAGAGAATGAGTACTGCCAGTGCTCAGTAGATCATCGACTGAAATTGTGATGAAGGTTAGAGGTGAGCGTCCTCATTCCATTTCCCTCCAAGTGCCAAGTGCACACTGTAATATGCTACCTGAATGCTAAGGGCATGAACGCTGCAGCAATGGGTGCCCAAGATTTGTGTGTGATGGATGCCCTATATTTTTCTCACCAATTGGTGAGTTTTGAATTTTTTGGCTGAAGGAGAATGGGTATGGCACCACTGCATTGATTTTTGTTTGTTTGTTTGTTTGTTTGTTTGTTTGTTTGTTCGTTCGTTCGTTCGTTCGTTCATTCATTCATTTATTTATTTAGTATGCCACCCCTCTCCGCAGACTCGGGGCGGCTCACAGCAACAGAAAACAATATATAATACAAATTCAATAATTAGAAAGCTAAAAACCCATAATTTAAAAAAACATGCACACAACATACCATACATAAACAGCATAGGCCTGGGGAAGTTATCTCACTTCCCCCATGCCGGATGACAGAGGTGGGTTTTAAGGAGTTTACGAAAGGCAAGGAGGGTGGGGGCAGTTCTAATCTCAGGGGGGAGTTGGTTCCAGAGGGTCGAGGCCGCCACAGAGAAGGCTCTTCCCCTGGGACCCGCCAAACGACATTGTTTAGTCGACGGGACCCGGAGAAGGCCAACTCGGTGGGATCTAATTGGTCGCTGGGATTCGTGCGGCAGAAGGCGGTCCCGGAGATATTCTGGTCCAATGCCATGAAGGCCTTTATAGGTCAAAACCAACACTTTGAATTGTGACTGGAAACTGATCGGCAACCAATGCAGATTGTGGAGTGTTGGTGTAACATGGGCATACCTTGGGAAGCCCATGATTGCTCTCGCAGCTGCATTCTGCACGATCTGAAGTTTCCGAACACTTTTCAAAGGTAGCCCCATGTAGTCAAATCTCGAGGTGATGAGGGCATGAGTGACTGTGAGTAGTGAGTCCCGATCCAGATAGGGCCGCAACTGATGCACCAGGCGAACCTTGGGAAACGTTTATTCTCTGGAGTATGGTGATAAACCCAAGTTTCATCTCTTGTCACTATTCAGTTGAGAAAAGCCTCACCTTCAATCTCGAAATGGTCAAGAAATTCTCGGGTGGCACCGTCTCTGTCAATTTTGTGCACTTCAATAAGCATCTTGGGCACCCATTGCAACAGCGTTCATGCCTTTAGCATTCAGGTAACGTATTACAGCACGCACTTTGCACTTGGAGGGAAAGGTAATGAGGATGCTCAACTCTAATCTTCACCATAATGCCAGTCTGACTCCTGGCACTGCTCATTCTCTACTGCTGGCTTCCCGCTACATGATACTAATACCAACTTCCCCCACAAACATTCCCCATGAGAGCTACATGTTTTGTAACCTTACTTTCTGGATAACCCTCATTATAAAATAAGAGCAATAATAAGAGAAAATATGGAACAATTGAACAATGATAGTTTGCAACTTTATATAAATATGTATTACTATTGCAAATGTCTAAGTTGGTTGAAAGTATATTACTAATGCTATTATTAATTTGTTTGTTTGTTTGTTTGTTTGTTTGTTTGTTTGTTTGTTTGTTTGTTTGTTGGATTTGTATGCTGCCCCCCTCCGTAGACTTGGGGCGGCTAACAACAGTAATAAAAACAGCATATAAACAATCCAATATTAAAACAGTTAAACAGTTAACAGTTATTAGTTTTATTTGTATTAGAATGCATTATATCCAGGTGCCACACTGTTCACACATTGATATGGACTGGTTACTATCCTTCGCCCATGCATAGATGGCAAATATCAGCAATACATCATTCTATAAAAATTCCCTTTTGAGACTAGAACATAATATAAATTTCAGTCCTTTTAACCTTATTGGTCTATCTATATATTATATATATATATTATATATATATATATATATTTGCTTATGTTATCACACATTTTCACTTGTTCTTCTATGTCATACCTCAACAAATATTATACATTTAGCAACAATATGTTCATCATTATTATATCATAGTATTTCAAAGTCAATCTTATTTTATTCAAAACCATAACATCTTTTATCCACTTTAAACTATTCCATTTATAAGGAAATTATTGACAAGAATATCCTTCTGCTGTCATATTTTTTAAATTTTCTTTTACAAACTCTGAGAAAACTCTAATACATTACTATAAGTTAACAATTTCTTTTAGGTATTATTTTTTGTCTATAAAATGCTTCTTGGGTTGAAAGTCACTAAATATTTTCTGGGAAGAATCTAAATTTGAATTTATTTCTACTCTAACCATAACAATTCCTCCTGACATAATGAATTTTAAAGTCTACATTTACCTTATCGTCATCATACCATAAATTTATTTATTTAGGGAAATTTGTATTGCCTATTCGCACATGGTGGATTAAGTGGCTTACAGGAATATAAAAACCTCATATAAAAAATAATAAAAGTAATAAAAGAGAATAAACATATAGTAAATCTATAATATAACACAACATAAGACAAGACATGACATGACATAAAATGACATAGCATAGTGTATAGTATAGTATAGTATAGTATTATTTATTAGATTTTATTAGTATAGTATAGTATAGTATAGTATAGTATAGTATAGTATAGTATAGTATAGTATTATTTATTAGATTTTATTAGTATAGTATAGTATAGTATTATTTATTAGATTTTATTAGTATAGTATAGTATAGTATAGTATAGTATTATTTATTGGATTTTATTAGTATAGTATAGTATAGTATAGTATAGTATAGTATAGTATAGTATAGTATAGTATAGCATAGCATAGCATAGCATAGTATAGTATTATTTATTAGATTTTATTAGTATAGTATAGTATAGTATAGTATAGTACAGCATAATATAGTATAATAAAATAAAATAACCCCCCACTACCCAAATAGCTATGTCACCCAAATTGCAGGTTGTAGCCTTTTATATCTTGTGACTTTCTATTTGTGAACAACCCCAACTCTCTTTCATCCAAACCAAACAATAAATAGCAAAAATATTTTTCAGCCCACAACATCAGACCTGAGGGGGAAAAGTTGGTCATTTAATGCTTGTTACAACAAATGGATCAACACTTAGTTAATCTGGAAAAGAAACGAGCCCTGTACTTGCAGGGGGGGAAAATGCCAGGAATAAAAAATGATCTCATATTAATTTTAATAGGTCAAAGACCCAATAAACTATTGTCAAAAGCATCTAGATTCCAAATTAAGTCAGTAAGGGATGACTTCACTGATATTAGAAAGGTAAGTAGACCAAGAACATTTATCTGGAAAACAATATTTCAAGAAGTGAAAAGATATATCAGCTGCTTTTTATGAGGCACTGTATACACAATAGTGAATAATCCCTAGCTTTCCACAAATCTAATGTAGCACATAAGGATAGAGCGTTTCTCCAACAGCCAGCTTGAACTAGCTAAAAGAGAGAGAGCGCGAAAGAAAGAAAGAATTTAAGTTCGCAGAAAAAGCCCTAATTTCCTACTACATTTTCCCATCCAGTCTCAACTTGGAGAGCAGGCTTCTGGGTATAGGATTTCAATAGATGAAAAGATTATCACAAATTGAGAATAAAGCCATTTTTGAACGCAATCCCCAAACAAACTTATTTCTTCAACAGCTGGAGAGTGAATTCAGTGAGTGATCCTACTTAATCCTAGGCATGAGGCTTACTGGTTAATCTTGGTTGTGACTTCCCATAAACCTAACTTGCCTGATGGATGGATTGTGAGAATAAGAGAGGATCAACTATTTGGACTTAAAGTATTACTTGTATATACCTTTAATAAGAAATAATACTATATCAAAATATATCATCCAATTCCCACTGTATATATATACAGTGGCACCTCTATTTACAAACATAATTCGTTCTGTGAGCAGGTTCATAAGTAGAAGCAATTTTTTCCCATAGGAATCAATTTAAAAGCAAATAATGCGTGCAAACCCATTAGGAAAATCCAAACTTTAAGGCTTTAAAAAAATGGTGGGTGGACAAAGTGAAGGCTAATGGAGTGGAGACGGATAGTGAGGAGAAGCAAGGAATGGAGGTCCTAATGAAGGCTAACACCGCCCCAAATTGCTCCCAAAATCACCCCTCCATATGCTTCCTATGCCACTCTAAATCACCTCCAAAATCACCCCTCCAAAAGCTTCCTACACCACCCCAAATTGCCTCCAAATCATTCCTAAAAAAGCTTCCTATGATGCCCCAAATTGCTCCCAAAATCACCCCTCCAAAAGCTTCCTACGCCGCCCCAAATTGCTCCCAAAATCACCTCTCCACAAGCTTCCTATGCCACCCCAAATCGCTCCCAGAATCACCCCTCCAGATGCTTCCTATGCCACTCCAAATCATCTCCCAAATCACCCCTCCAAAAGCTTCCTACGCCGCCCCAAATCACTCCCAAAGTCTTCCAAAATCACCTCCCCTTTCAAAATGCCTTTCATTGCTGCCTTTCTTCACTCCATTAGCCTTTGTTAAGACCTCTATTTAGGGTGGCATAGTAAGTGTTTACCTCATGTCTCCTTGCTGCCTTTCTTCAATCCATTTGCCTTCATTAGGACCTCGATTTGGGGAGGCATAGGAAGATTTTTGAGGGGTGATTTTGGGAGCGATTTGGGGTGGCATAGGAACCTTTTGTAGGGGTGATTTTGGGAGTGATTTGGGGCAGCATAGGAAGCATCTGGAAGGGTGATTGTGGCAGCAAGATGGGGCGAAGGAAGTGGTAGGCTAGGGGGGATTTTGGCAGTGGGATGGGGCAGCTGCAGGGAGTGGAGGATGCGGAGGGCTAGAGGGAAAGTGGCAGGGATATGGAGCGGCTGCGGAGAGCTCATCCGACGCATGCTGTTTTGGCCACTGCTCGCAGCAGCAGCCGAGAGAGAAGCGAGAGTTCGTAAGTAGAAAATGGTTCATGAGTAGAGGCAAAAAAATCTTGAACACACGGTTCGTATCTCAAAAAGTTTGTAGGTAGAGACGTTCATAAGTAGCAGTACCATTGTACATGATTCACCGGAGACAGTTTGAAGTAATCTGGCACAACACTGTTACAACACTTTTGCTAACCTTCTTGAAGATCCTCTGTTCTTCCATTTATTCAGACAGAAATCCTACCATCCTGTTTTATTGCTAAAATGGCTTTTAATTTTCTTTCTACTACCATTTGTTTCTTATTGTAGAGTACTTGTGTTTATCTTGGAGAGCTTCTTTTGAACTCTGTTTTGATTCGCAAAGAGCATTAATTTGATAAATAACTTAAGGAGGCTATGCTCCTTTTCAATTTCAGTATACTGTCTAGTTTAAAAAGGTTGTATTAATTTCCAAAGGCCATTTCTAAAAGTATTCCTTTTCAGTCTCTGTAGTTTTAAATGCATTTGTGAACAATTTGCTTTGCTTTAATCTGAGATTTCTACCAGTCAGTTCAAGAAGGGCAGAAACCAGCAGCCGATTACTTAATTTTGAAGAATGACATTGGCTGGAAAGGTGTGATCACTCTGTAGTGAAATTCACAAAGATGTAATTACTAGGTTCCTGACAATCCCAGTCAATATACCTCAAGGAGGCATTTTGTCTTGTCCGCGAGTGTCATTCTGCCTTGGCATAATGAAGCACCAAGGCAGGACTGATTTGCCTCATCAGCCACTTTCTTCTGATAGATGTGCGATTAGTAGAAGAAACTTTTGCCAAGCAAATTGCTATGGATCCTAATTTGTGACTCAGGAGAAGGGGATCTATCATGGCAAGAAAGAAAAAAAGAAAGAAAGAAAGAGAGAGTGAGAGAGAGAGAGAAAGAAAGAAAGAGAGAAAGAAAGAGAGAGAAAGAAAGAAAGAAAGAGAAAGAAAGAAAAAAAAGAGAGAGAGAGAGAAAGAAAGAAAGAAAGAGAAAAAGAAAAAAAGAAGGAAAGAGAAAGAAAGAAAGAAAGAAAGAAAGAAAAAAGAAAGAAAGAAGGAAGGAAGGAAAGAGAAAGAAAGAGGGAGAGAAAGAGAGAAGGAGCACATTAGTTGTAAAAGAATCTTCTAAGGAATTTACACTATTGCACAATAGGTCTTGTCTAAAGGATGATATATTTCAAGAATGCTCCCCAATACAAACTCTCCCTAGCAGTGCTGAATTGCTTTGTCTGAACTGTCACATTTAATGGAAAAATGACACTGAAAATAGAATATTACATCAACATCAGTGAATAACAAGTCAAAAGAACAAATCAGTATTCCTATGGCACTGATTTCTGCTTTCTTTTATAAATATCTTAACACATGAATAAAAGAATCTCAATAAAAATGTATATCATCATCACAAATCATAATTGTTGTCATCACTATTATCATCATCTCCCTCTGTGTTTCCAAGAGTAATTGTACTGCATCCACTGTTTATCACATCAAAACATTCAGAAAGTTTTGCCTGTATATGGCAATTTTTCATATGTTGGTGCTTCAATATACAGTATCTACCATTGATAATAGGCGCAGTTGTTTGCAGCTCTGATGTCAGTTGTAATTCATGACTTTCCAAGAAATCCAACTTAGACAGAATGCTCTAAGGAACATCTTTTCTTTACAAAACATGAAAGAAGAAACTTTCGTATGATAAAATTCTGTGTTTTCCTTGTACAGTGATACCTCATCTTACAAACGCCTCTTCATACAAACTTTTTGAGATACAAACCCGGGGTTTAAGATTTTTTTGCCTCTTCTTACAAACTATTTTCACCTTACAAACCCACCGCCGCCGCTGGGATGCCCCACCTCTGGACTTCCGTTGCCAGCGAAGCACCCATTTTTGTGCTGCTGGGATTCCCCTGAGGCTCCCCTCCATGGGAAACCCCACGTCCAGACTTCCATGTTTTTGTGATGCTGCAGAGGAATCCCAGCAGGGGAATCCCAGCAGCACAAAAACGGGCGCTTCGCTGGCAATGGAAGTCTGGAGGTGGGGTTTCCCATGGAGGGGAGCCTCAGGGGAATCCCAGCAGTGCAAAAACGCGTGATTTGGCTGGCAAAAGGGGTGAATTTTGGGCTTGCATGCATTAATCACTTTTCCATTGATTCCTATGGGAAACATTATTTCGTCTTACAAACTTTTTACCTTAAGAACCTCATCCTGGAACCAATTAAGTTTGTAAGACAAGGTATCACTGTATGTTCACTGGTGCATCCCAATATTTCTGAATTGCAGGAGTGGCTGCAGCCACATTTTCAGTATCACATAGTAAATTCTAGATTACAAGTCATTCCCTGTTTATATGTTTGAAATAGTTATTCTGATAATAAAGAGAACAATATAGATTCTAATAGTTGTACGTTGGAAGAGAAAAGGCAATTTTGGACTATGTGATAGAAAACATACATTTTTCCAGTGTAGAATTTAGCACCCACCTCTCTCCTAGAAAAATGAAATATCCTAGGAAATATTATATATTCCCAGAAACATGCTTTTAGTCAGAAAAAAGACTCATTCTTAGTAGCTCCCACCTTTGTCAATGTGCCATCAAGGAATGGCCCAGCTTACTTATCAGCCCCACCTTTGTTAATAGCCTGGACCAGTGTATTCTACATAACAAAGATCTACCTTCTTTAGACAGCCATAATAGGAATTTTATTTTATTTATTTATTTATTTTGTCCAATACACAATGACGGTTTTAGTGGGTATATATCAATATACACATAGTAAAATACATGATGAAGGTTATAGAGGAGATACTCATAGTAAAATATATCTAAGAAAGAATAGAAAAGAAGATATAGGAATAGAACATATTAATGAAAGAATAGAAGAAGAGATATAGGAATAGAAGAAAGGTATAGGAGATATAGGAGAGCAATAGGACAGGGGACGGAAGGCACTCTAGTGCACTTGTATTTGCCCCTTACTGACCTCTTAGGAATCTGGATAGGTCAACTGTAGATAATCTAAGGGTAAAGTGTTGGGGGTTTGGGGATGACACTATGGAGTTCCACGCTTCAACAACTCGGTTACTGAAGTCATATTTTTTACAGTCAAGTTTGGAGTGGTTAATATTAAGTTTAAATCTGTTGTGTGCTCTTGTGTTGTTGTGGTTGAAGCTGAAGTAGTCGCCGACAGGCAGGACGTTGCAGCATATGATCTTGTGGGCAATACTTAGATCTTGTTTAAGGCGTCTTAGTTCTAAACTTTCTAGGCCCAGGATTGAAAGTCTGGTCTCATAGGGTATTCTATTTCTAGTGGAGGAGTGAAGGGCTCTTCTGGTGACGTATCTTTGGACATTTTCAAGGGTGTTAATGTCTGAGATGCGATATGGGTTCCAAAAAGATAAGCTGTATTCGAGGATGGGTCTGGCAAAAGTTTTGTAAGCTCTTTCATTACACCATCACCCAGCAAGACTGAGCCAAACCTGAACTCAAAAAGAGTTACCTCTGCATGGCTTCATGGGAGTCTGACAGCAAATAAGTGTGTATTTCTTGCACAGGAGCAGGAGGTCCCCAGGCCAGGGCCCAAGAGAAGGCATAAAAAAAGGAACTCTCAGCATCCGGTTCTTTTTCTCTTCATCCAACATCTGGAAGCATTTGATCCACCTTTTCTGTACAGGAACTCATGCCACATGCTCCTTCCATGAATCCAGTGTCTTTTTCCCACCAAGGATGTGTTCTGTTGGGCTCTCTGGTAGACTCCTCCCAAAAATTCACAGGTACAAATTTCAGACACACACACGTTTGAAAATTCAACACAATGTTCTTTATAAGGAAAAGTCACTTAAACTAAGCCCCCTTTTGGTATAGCAAAGAGCACTCGTCTCCAAACAAACTGGTAATTTGTACAAGTCCCTTATCAGTTCTGTGATACTTAACTTGCAGCTGTGAGGCAATTCACAGTCCTTCTTCTTTCACAAAGTGAAACACACTTTGCTCTGGTTTAGTTTCAAAGCAGTGAAAAATCAGCACACAAAAGGTCAAAGTCAGTAAAGCAGTCATGAAACACAACGATCAGATAATCCTCCACAATGGCCAAACCCACAGGCTGCTAATTACCACAGCCTCACCCAACCCCAGGTGGCCTCATTTTCTTTGATAATAATCTCTCAGTTGTTGTTGCCTATGCATCGCTCTCTGCATGCCTGGCTGTATCATTAACTCTTGTTCTGAATCCAAGGAGGAGCTAGATAATTGATCTCCTTCTGAGCTGTCTGCCACACTCTCCTCCTCCCTGTCACTCATGTCTTCTTGGTCAGAGGAGCCTTCATCAGCAGATTCCACCGGGGGCAAAACAGGCCTGCAGCATGTGGATGTCTCCCCCACAACCACAGTCCTTGGGGCAGGAGCTGGGCCAGAGCTAACCACAACAGGATGCAGAAGAATATTCCTTACAATACCAGCTTACTTTAATTTAAAACAACACTAAGAAAATTTAGAGTAATGTTTAAAACTCTTATTTGTTATCCTGAGTAATAGTGACATTGTTCCAGAAAGAAGCCTGTATTTATTCTAGGGAATTTTATTTGATTGATTGATTTGATATAAATTCATACCTATTTTCCACAAGTATTATCCCAAGTAGCAAAGAAAAATTAAACCAATGTGAATATATGAAATAATAAAAACGAGCACACACCACACACGCACAATTAAAAATCACTGTATTTGTCCTCATTGGAATCAGAACAGCAGAACTACCTGTAATATGCTCCATGGAGTAAAGACATAATAAGCTTGGAATGCTGAGTTCAATGTTATGCTTTGGCCTATTCATCCCTTTTTAATCAATTGAGTATTGCATTGATTCGATGAGATAGATCTACAAATCACATTTATTTTCCTTTTAATTGATATTTTAATGTTTTGGATGCAATGCAACCACTGAAATTGGCTGATCTCATGTTAGCTATGATCCTCTGAACAATATCCAGGAACAGAAAGAACTAAGGAAATCAATTGAATCTAGTTGAGGAACTTTCACTACCATCAAAGACTACCGTAATTCGCTGGCAAAGGTGGCACAGCATACAGCATAAAGATAATGGTCTCTGTTTAATCTATAATGTCCAGTCAGCGAAGCAGTGGAAGTGATGTGCCGGTGCCTGGAGGCTGTTGGGACCAGGATGGGTGTCAACAAACTCAAACTCAACCCAGACAAGACGGAGTGGCTGTGGGTCTTGCCTCCCAAGGACAACTCCATCTGTCCATCCATTACCCTGGGGGGGGGGAAACTACTGACCCCCTCAGAGGGGGTTCGCAACTTGGGCGTCCTCCTCGATCCACAGTTGACATTGGAACATCATCTTTCGGCTGTGGCGAGGAGGGCGTTTGCCCAGGTTCGCCTGGTGCACCAGTTGCGGCCCTATTTGGACAGGGAGTCAATGCTCACAGTCACTCATGCCCTCATCACCTCGAGGTTCGATTACTGCAACGCTATCTACATGGGGCTACCTTTGAAAAGTGTTCGGAAACTTCAGATCGTGCAGAGCCCAGCCCGAGAGCCATCATGGGGCTTCCAAGATTCGCCCATGTTTCTTCAACACTCCATGGCTTGCATTGGCTGCCGATCAGTTTCCAGTCACAATTCAAAGTGTTGGTCATGACCTTTAAATCCCTACCTGACAATGGACCAGATTACCTCCAGAACCGTCTGCTACCGCACGAATCCCAGCAACCGATAAGGTCCCACAGAGTTGGCCTTCTCCGGTTCCCGTCAACTAAACAATGTTGTTTGAAGAGCCTTCTCTGTGGCGGCCCCGGCCCTCTGGAACCAACTCCCCCCGGAGATTAGAACTGCCCCCACCCTCCCTGTCTTTCATAAACTACTCAAGACTCATTTATACCGCCAGGCATGGGGGAGTTGAGATAGCTCTTCCCCCTAGGCCATTACAAGTTATGCATGGTATGTTTGTGTGTATGTTTGGTTTTATAATAGGGGTTTTTAGTTGTTTTTTATTATTGGATTGTACATGTTGTGTTTATTATTGTTGTTAGCCGCGGCATACAAATCCAATAAATTATCATCATCATCATCATTATTATTATTATTATTATTATTATTATTATTATTATTATAATACATTGTACAGAATATCAGTATCTCCATCCTACTATGAAAGAGTATCAGCAGGTACAGCTAACCAAAATTAAGTAAAATCCCTTTCATTTTACTTAGACTGTCGTAAGTGGGGCAGAGTGTAAATTCAACTCTGGGAGATAAAGGACTAAATATAAATTGAATGAGTCAATAAATAAGGAGATAAAAAAAGAAAGAAAAGCAAAAAGAAGCAGGTGAGATTGATGGCATTAAAATGGGAAAGGGGACTAACTTGAAATAGTTTTGCTATAGTTATAGTTAGCTGTAGATTTGTTGGGATTCTGTCTGCCTTCCTTAGCACCAAAGTTTAATCTGTTCATACAAAATAAGACCTATCAATTTTATGTTGATATATGCAAATTCAGTGCCTTGCAGTTTAATGGATTTTGTTTGTTATTCATTTATTTTTCATTCTTCCTGCATAGTTGAGAGGGTGATTATGTATAAAGCAAGGATCCTTTATTCATGCTGAGTCACTCCTCTATATTAAAATGATATTGTGGTAGGCTTATAGATTCACCCTTAGTACAAATATCACTCTAGGATGATCTCTTACAACTTAAGGTACACTCTGCAATAGTGGTGATGATGTCAAATTGGCATAAAGCATTCTTCAATTCTACAGAGAGATATAAGTGTTGTGGTTAACTCTGGCCCAGCTCCTGCCCCAAGGACTGTGGGTGTGGGGGAGACATCCACCTGCTGCAGGCCTGTTTTGCCCCCGGTGGAATCTGATGATGAAGGTTCCTCTGACCAAGAAGACATGAGTGACAGGGAGGAGGAGAGTGTGGCAGACAGCTCAGAAGGAGATCCATTATCTAGCTGCTCCTTGGATTCAGAACAAGAGTTAATGATACAGCCACACATGCGGAGAGCGATGCATAGGCAACAACAACTGAGAGATTATTATCAAAGAAAATGAGGCCACCTGTGGTTGGGTGGGGCTGTGGTAATTAGTGAGGCTGCTATAAATAGCAGCCTGTGGGTTTGGAAATTGTGGAGGATTATCTGATCGTGGTGTTTCGTTACTGCTTTACTGACTTTGACTTTTTGTTTGCTGATTTTTCCCCGCTTTGAAACTAAACCAGAGCAAAGTGTATTTCACTTTGTGAAAGAAGAAAGACTGTGAATCGCCTCACAGCTTACCAGTTTGTTTGGAGACCAGTGCTCTTTGATATACCAAAAGATGGCTTAATTTAAGTGAATTTTCATTATAAAGAACATTGTTTTGAATTTTCAAACGTGTGTGTGTCTGAAATTTGTACCTGTGAATTTTTGGGAGGAGTCTACCAGAGAGCCCGACAGAACAATAAAGAAGCAATATTTCCATAAAAATGTTTTATATGATATAAAAGAAAAAGGGAGGTGGATATCATAGGGATGTGCTAATCTCTAAAGTATTTAAGTTCCATTTCTTCTAAATATGCAACACTCTTCTTGAAGATGGTCCATTGGGTAACAACATTTGTCTCCTGATTCAATTATTTCTTCTTGTCAATTATCCGAAAGGTCATCTCTCTATTAAGCACCCATCACAGAGGCTGGAGCTCCACAGGACCAACAAGAAAACTCCTGGAGAATCCTTCAGGACAGAAGCCCAGCAGTAGAACTGCTGAGATAATTAATCAGTTTCTCACATTAGACTCAGATTTCCCAGTGATTCCTCCGTCCAGTTGCAGACATTCTATATAGCACAGAAATATTTTCCCTGAAATTTTCTTATTTTTAATCTCTGAAAATCCATAGCTGGAAACAAGCACTTGTAGCAGTTGAAATGATTGCTTTTAGACATCTGAATATTTCATTGAATCTTTTATAAAACCAGAATTTCCACTCCACCCCCACCCTTCATTAAAAAGATAGTAGCATGCCTACATCTCAGAATTAATTACAGTAGAGGTGTAAAGGTTTGGTCACATAAATTCTATTAGTAACAATCAGCCATAAAAATACAAATTGGGAACAAAAGGAACATGAGAGCTATAGGTATGGTAGAAATTTGTCCAGAGGGAGGATCTATTTCAAGAAGTGAAGAGACAACATAGTCTGGAATATTTGGTTTGTAGGAAAAGGGCAAAAATGGACACACACACACACACACACACACACACACACACACAAGCCGTTTACAGGGTATATCCTACGAAAACAGACTATCAATCCTAGGTCTAGAAAGCTTAGAACTACGTCGCCTAGAACACGATATAAGTATTGCCCACAAGATCATATGCTGCAACGTTCTACCTGTCAATGACTACTTCTGCTTCAACTGCAACAACACAAGAGCACGCAGCAGATTCAAACTTAATATTAACCGCTCCAAACTTGACTGTAAAAAATATGACTTCAGCAACCAATTTGTCAAAGCGTGGAACTCATTACCTGACTCAGTAGTGTCAACCCCTAACCCCAAACATTTTTCCCTTAGACTATCCACGATTGACCTCTCCAGGTTCCTTAGAGGTCAGTAAGGGGCGTGCATAAGTGCACCAGTGTGCCTTCCGTCCCCTGTCCAATTGTCTCTCCTTATCTCATTTATCTTTTCTTCCTTTCAAATATGTTCACCTATACTTTTATATCTTTTCTTCTATTCTTTTCTTTACTTATATTATTACATATCATTCTCTTCAATGTGTATTATGTATTGGACAAAACAATAAATAAACAAATAAACAAATAAACAAATAAACAAATAAACAAATAAACAAATAAACAAATAAACAAATAAACAAATAAACAAATAAACAAATAAACAAATAAACAAATAAACAAATAAACAAATAAACAAATAAACAAATAAACAAATAAACAAATAAACAAATAAACAAATAAACAAATAAACAAATAAACAAATAAACAAATAAACAAATAAACAAATAAACAAATAAACAAATAAACAAACAATGAAATGAAATGAAATGAAATAAAAAATAAATAAAATAAAATAAAATAAAATAAAATAAAATAAAATAAAATAAAATAAAATAAAATAAAATAAAATAAAATAAAATAAAATAAAATAAAATAAAATAAAATAAAATAAAATAAAATAAAATAAAATAAAATAAAATAAAATAAAATAAAATAAAATAAAATAAAATAAAATAAAATGAAATAATAAATAAAATAAAATAAAAATATAAAATAAAATAAATAAAATAAATAATATAAATAATATAAAATAAAATAAATAAAATAAATAAAATAAAATAAAATATCTAATTGTTATGCAGATAAGAGCTTTAGTCTGCACCTCCAGCATTGATGTCATGCTGGTACAAGCAAGCTGACAGGACTCTGTTCAGCTTGCATGATTTTCCATGTTTCTGTGGTCTTTTTGGCAAGGTTAGCTCTTGAAGAGACCACCAGTGGAAACAGGAGATTTCAGAGTACTAAGGAAGAAAGGTGATCTCCTCGAAGAGCAGGTGATTCCCTCAGATCAGGTATGGAAGAAATCAACCTGCTAATAGCTGACCCAAAGTCATGGCAGTCCACTTGTGAAAGAGGAAGCTAAGAGTGAGAAATATGTGAAGTATATCGGTAGGAAAAAACATTAAAAATGAAAGATCCTCCTTGTTAATGAATAAAAATTGAACTGAACTGGCAAGAACAAGATTCTAAATAGACTGAAAAAGCAATGAATTCATAGTTGGAGAGGAGAAGATAAAGTAAAGTTTGACAATTGGAGAAGATGATAGTGTGGGAAGGGAATGAGAAAGTATTTTGATGGCAAAAGAGGGAGAAGGAAGAAGAAGAAAAAGAGTGGGGACTTTGGAGAGGAGATTTGGAAAAAAACAGTAGAAGGACATAAGAGAGAAAGATGGAGAGAAGTAGAGACTGAAAGAAGGGTGCTGGCTGACAGTGCAAAATGGAAGAATAACATCTTGGGAAAGAAATACATTCAGAGCTTCTAAAGAAAATAGAACTTGAAGAAGAAATTAAATTGGTGAATGAGGTTGGACATTGAATATAAAGATTTCTACTAGTCCATTATTATTATTGTAGGAAAGACTAATTTTATATTTTAATAGCAGTTGAAATTAAGATTATGATTGTATAAGAGTAATTATGATTTGATGGTGAATATTGATTGTTCAGTGGATTAAGAGTTCAATTATTGTGAATATAGATTCTATGTTATAATTATTGTAATTTATTTATTAGGGTCATATATTACCAACTGTATATAGAATATTGGTGAATTATTAATACTTAATATTCAATTAGTTGTATAACTAGAATATTAAGATACACTTATTTTATGATAGAGTGGAATAATGTTTTTGAGATATTTAAAATTACAAGTATGACCTCAACAATAACAAAAGGAGGTAAAAAAGTAGTAACATTAATAACCTTCACAGCTAAACAAAGGTAAATGGAGAGTATCTTGGGAGGGGATAAGGCAGGTTCCAATACAAATCTGCAAGGGGTAAGGACATCACTGAACTTATTACAAGAAAACATAATGAAGATGCTGGACATAATAACAAAAAAGTTTGAATTAAGTGAAAAGTGGGATAAAAAATAATATGCGTAAAATAGATGATAAGGTATGGACCATTCAGGTGACCATAGCAAAAAATGAACAGCAAATAAAAGATGTTGTAAATAGAACTGAACAGAAAGAAAAAATATTAAACATGACTGAAAACAAGCCAGAGGAAATAAACAAAAATATGGAAGAGGCGATATCCCATTCAGAGATGGAGAAGACTATGTTCTATTTGAGGTTTCAGACTATTCCTGAAACTAAAGAAGAAAACTTATCTGAGCTTATGGCAGAGATCTTAGAACAGATAGTGGACAAGAACAGGGGAGAAATCCTAAAGGAATTTGATGAGATATACATAATCCATACCAATTATGCCAGAAAAAATAGACTCCCAAAAGAAATACACGTTAGATTTCTGAGAAAAGCAATGAGAGATCTTTAGTTTTAAAAGAGGAGAGCCTTTGATGTACAAGGGAAAAGAAATATTGATATTAAGACAAATCCCCTGTAGGATAAGAGAAAAAAGGAGAAATTATAATTTTCTATTGATCCAACTGATAAAACATAAAATTATGTTCAGATGGCTTATCCCAGAAGGGATGTGGATTAAGTGGAGAGTGAGAAAAAAATAGGGGTTGATACATTAGAAAAGACACAAGAATTTTATGAGCACTTTCAAACAGGGGATGAGGAACAGGATAGTAGAAAGGATAACGATAGCAAAAGTCAGGAAGTTCTAATGTATGAAAGTCAAAGTGAGGAGCTAGAGACTAGAGAAAGGAAAGATACAGAAAAATATGAAAGAGAAGGAGCAAGAACAAGGAAGCTCAAAAACAAATACTAAACAATAAAACAGAGGAAGGAGAAATTAATTTATTGGCAATGGCTTAATTATTCATTCATGAGGTCACTCATGCCCTCATCACCTCGAGGTTCGACTACTGTAATGCTCTCTACATGGGGCTACCTCTGAAAAGTGTTCGGAAACTTCAGATTGTGCAGAATGCAGCTGCGAGAGCAGTCATGGGCTTACCTAGGTATGCCCATGTTTCACCATCACTCTGCAGTCTGCATTGGCTGCCGATCAGTTTCCGGTCACAATTCAAAGTGTTGGTTATGACCTTTAAAGCCCTTCATGGCATTGGACCAGAATATCTCCGAGACCGCCTCCTGCTGCACGAATCCCAGCGACCGATTAGGTCCCACAGAGTGGGCCTTCTCCGGGTCCCGTCAACTAAACAATGTTGGTTGGCGGGCCCCAGGGGAAGAGCCTTCTCTGTTGCGGCATCGGCCCTCTGGAACCAACTCCCCCCGGAGATTAGAACTGCCCCTACTCTTCCTGCCTTCTGTAAACTCCTTAAAACCCACCTTCGCCGTCAGGCATGGGGGAACTGAAACATCTCCCCCTGGGCATGTTTAATTTATATATGGTATGCTTGTGTGTATGTCTGTTAGTATATGGGGTCTTTCTTAAATCTTTAAATTTTTTAAATTGTCAGATTATTTATGATTTGTTTCCACGTGTTGTGAGCCGCCCCGAGTCTTCGGAGAGGGGCGGCATACAAATCTAAGTAATAAATAAATAAATAAATAAATAAATAAATAAGTAAGTAAGTAAGTAAGTAAGTAAGTAAGTAAGTAAGTAAATAAATAAATAAATAAATAAATAAATAAATAAATACATAAATAATTATCAATGCTTAAATTCACCTATCAAGAGAAAAGTGTATTATTGAACCTACAGAAACAAGAAATGGACAGGGTGCATATAAAAGAAAAAAATATTAATTTGCTAGAGTATCCAAAATTAAGGAAATTATATTCGGTGCTTACCCAAACAAACAGAAACGGTGATATTGCAATTTTTAGTTAAAAATGGTTAAATTTGAAGCTGATATATACAGACAAAGAAAGTAGGATTTTAATTGTAGAGGTAGCGATTGGACAAAAATGAATACTATTAGTGGGGCTATACGCACCAAATAAAAATTAAAAAAGTGATTGCAAATTACACAAAATAACAGAAATAAAATGGGACAACCTATGTATATATAGTAGATTTTAATGTAATTTTAGACAAAAAAGATTATAAATGTATGTACAAGAAAAAAATTAAAAGACATTTACCAAACACTTTGGCTAAAGAATTGGATATATTATTGTTGTTATTTATTTATTAGATTTGTATGTATATATACAATGCATGGAGGAAGGTAAATCCATAAAGGACACAATATACATTTTACTCAAATCCCCACAGACCATGGTTGAGAATAGAAATGGCTTGGATGAATCCAGAGCTGATAATTGAAATAGAAACAATAGACATCTTACTAAATAAATGGGCTGACCATACCCAGTCAAAATAAAATGGAAAGGAAGGAGAAGAAAAACAGTCAGGTGGTCACTCAATCAAAATGTTTTAAAAGAAAATAACATATGTACGAAAGATAGAAAGAGAATTAGGCTTCAACTCAACTCAACTCAAAATGTCTGGGACACAATGAAAGCTTATTTAAGAGAGCTGACAATTGCATATATTGCAATGAAAAATAAATAACAAAAGGAAAAAGTTGGAAAACTTATGTACAAAGATTAATGAACAGGAACCAGTAATGCAGAAATGCCCACTAAATAATAACTACAAAGAGGAAAGAGATTTAACCAAACATAACCCAAGAAGAAATAAGCCATAATATGAAAGCCATGAAACAAAACTATTTCGAGTATGCAAATAATCCTGGGACATGGTTGACCCATAAATTAAGGAAAGACAAAACAAAAAGACAAAACAAAAACAACAACTTAAAGATTAAGATAGACAATTGCAACATGGAATGGAAGAAAAAAGACAAAAGATATTTAAAACACTATACATACGAGAGAAAATCAAAGAAGGGGACATCAAAATTACTTAGATAATCAAAAATTGCTTAATAACAAAATAATATTAAGGGAGTTAAAAGAGGCCATCAAAAAGCAACAAAACAACAAAACACCGGGACCAGCTTAGATACATAAAAAATTACAGGATGTAAAGGAAGAAAAAAAGTTAGAATTATACAATATTATGAAGTTCATTCAGACAAACAGTTGGCTTTAATATTTGTCAATGTGCAAAAGCAATCGACAATCTAGATTGGAAGTTTTTACAATGCAATTTAAAACCATGAAATTTGGTGACAAATTTAGCAAACTGATTGAAGCAAATATATACATTAGAATTGGCCAAAATAATGATCAATGGTGATATGACTGAGATAATAAATATAATGAAAAGTGTCAGACAAGGATATCCGCTATCTCCCGTACTGTTGATACTATTATTAGAGGTGCTGTTGAACAGGATAAGAGGAAATCAGGACATAAAATGACTTAAAATTAAAAAAGAAGACACAAGGTTTCGCCGATGACATAGTATTCATTATTGAAGACTGTCATATTTCAGGACCCAAATTATTGCAGGAAATAGAGGAGTTTGGCAAAGTTGCTGGTTTAAAGATTGTTCTGTCTGGGTCCCTCCAGAAGCCAACACCAACCAAAAAGAGAAGGCAGACACACTGGTAAAAAGCAAAGGCAGTTTATATAATTCAAAGCAAACACAGGTAACAGAAACTGTTCTTACAGACAGGAACACACTGGAACCTCACAGAGGTTTCACGAAGGCCATGAAATAAAACAGGATTCTTGCTGTCAAAAACAACGCTGGAGATAACAAAACCCACGCCTCCCCCAAGTCTTCCAGACTTCTAGGCCACAAGCCAAGATCAGAGACGCCGAGAAGTGAAACAGGGTCACAGGCTCCACAAGGCTGCAAGGGCGGGCCTGCCTTTTAAACCCTGCTGAGGAGAACCACACCCAAACCCAGCTGTTGCCAATTCAGTGATGCAAATACCTTTCTAATTGGTCCCGTCTCTGAGCTGCACGTCTCTGTCTCATGTCAATTATAGCCTGTGCTTCTTCATCCAATGAGTCCAGGCTACTAGCTGGGGAGAGCCCCCCCCCCCCCCCCCCCCGGGGCTCTCAGGCTGCTCTCCCTCCTCCTCTTCCTGACTTTCCTCTCCCCCGTCTGCCTGGTCCTCCCCCTCCTGTTCACTGTCCTCCTCCTCTCGGCATGGATCCAGCAGAGACGCAGCCGGTCCCTGAGGAGCCTCAGGCTGAATCACAACAAAGATAAACAAGGGCGAAACAAAAATAATAACAAAAAAGTATTTCTTAGTTTTGGACTCTGTAAGCGAACATGAACAAGATACGGCATAATAAATATTTTTCAAAAAAGAAATCTGTAGGGTGGAATAGATTTCAGTTATTGGGGAAACCAACACTAGAGAAGAACATATATTGCACATCTCAGTGCAACAGGAAAACAAATGATTTAGTCCTTTCCCAGTGCAGATTGCCTGAAGAATTGTTCTCTTTTTGATTTACCAACCTAGCTCTAAGGGAGGAGGGGAAACTTAAACAAATCAGTAACTGTAACTTTGGAAGTAGATTAATTCAGTGCCAGAAACACTCAATCAAAAGCTGTACCTGTAAAACAAAACACACACACACACACAGTTTTTGCTTTGAGAAAGCTGATAAAGCAGGGTGTTAGAAGCTCATTAGCATTGTCTGTTTTATCTGCTGTACACTTTCTTACTGAATGACAGTCTTTTGATAACACTAATTAAACATATTTGCACTTGAAGTGTACTGCAGGATTAAGCATGGGAATTGAGCCCACCCCTTTATTTGTGTCTCTAAGCAGTTTACAGTTTATATAGGAATTAATATATTCTATCTTCTCAAAGATTTTCACAGGCTGGATATTATTGGTAATGATTAGGATAGCATAAATTATCTGTGCACACTTTTCCCTTGGTTTCATCTCTATCAGCCCTGTGGCCACTATATACATGATCAGTTTTATTAGTTAACATTATTAATAATGTTATCTGCCTTCAAGTTTTAATTTCTATGGCTTTCAAAATGCTGTAATACCAAATTACCACAAGCATATACTGTATTTAATAAAAGCCTAATAATGATTATTTGAAATGCTTGCTGGATTAGGCCTTTTCCCCATTTTCGAACAGATGACTACAAGCTGTAATGAAACATTTAAATAATTCATAATCGTAGAGAGCAATAGTTCATTACATATGAGATGTCGTTATAAAAAATAGTTCTATATTGCTGAAATATGTTTTTAGATTCTTTTTATACAAGATTCTAATATAGACAACATATGGATATGCACCCTGGTGATCTACATTAATTATTCCAGAACCATTTATGTATTATTATTATTATTATTATTATTATTATTATTATTATTATTATTATCATCATCATCATCATCTACGGAGAGAGGCGGCATACAAATCCAATAAATTATTATTATTATTATTATTATTATTATTATTATTATTATTATTATTATTATTTTATGCCAATAACATTTCTCTGGCTTACAGGATATATATATATATTTAATTCTTGGCTTCAAAGTTGTAATTGATCAGAAGGATTATTTATTAAGACTTGGGAGGCTTTGTATAATTTAACACTTTTAATGATTGTGCAATAAACTAGAATATAAGACGTCCGACTGGATTAGATTGTTGATACCCTATTATTGGGTTGCATTATAGCTAGCAGACCCAAATTAAAATCCACCCTGACAATGGAACCTCAATGCCTTGAACCTGGTAAGTTTTTCTCTCTCACCCCAACAGGGTTACTATTGTGGGGATACAGTGTGAGATTGAGGAAGAATAGAAATCGAAGAAATAAATCAATAAGAGAGGGTAAGCAAGAAAGATACCACTGTAATGGCAGAAAGTGAAACGGACCCAAGCAGCCTCTTGATGTGGGTGAAGGACAAAAGTTCAAAAGTTGGCTTGAAACTCAACATTAAGAAAACTAATATCATCCAATTCCTAGCAAATAGATGGGGAAGAAGTGGAGGTAGTGACAGATTGTATTTTCTGGAGCTCCATGATTACTGCAGATGGGGACTACAGAAAAGAAATTAAATGACGCTTGCTCCTGGGGAGGATAGCTATGGAAAACCTAGACAGCATACTAAAAAGCATTACCCTGCCAACAAAAGTACGTATAGTCAAGGCAATGGTTTTCCCAGTTGCAATGTATGGCTGTAAAAGTTGGACCATAAGAAAGACTGAACACTAAAGAATTGAGGCCTTTGAACTCAACGAGAATGTGTGCCTTCATAGCGAGATATGTACATCTCTTGTATAGTTACAATGGGTCAATCTTGGTTGCTCAGCCAAAAGTCCTGTTTCCTGTTCTTTTTCCTTTTAATTATTATTAATATTATATTGATGGTCTTTGACTGTAAATAAAATTTATATATATTGAGGCCTTTGAACTATGGTGCTGAAGAAGACTCCTGCAAGTGCCTTGGACTGCAAAGCGATCAAACCGGACAGTCCTAGAGGAGATCAACCCTGACTGCTTTTAAGAAGGCCAGATCCTGAAGATGAAACTCAAGCACTTTGGTCACCTAATGATGAGAAGGACTCACTGGAAAAGAGCCTAATTCTTGGAATGATTGAGGGCAAAAGAAGAAGGGGCTCCATACCTCTCCATACCTGGGGACTGATATGGAGTTGCTGTGGGGAGTGGCATTTGTCTATGCTGAATTCATAGGGTGTTGTGTGCCATTGCTGATGTTGGATGTTTCCTGGATTCCTTGTTTGTTCCTTTGCTTCCTGGACTAATTAATTTATCCCCTTACCCTACTAGATTTCTTGTTTGTAATTAAAAAAAAAATAGAATGTGCAGAGATGGATATGATGACAAGACGGTTGAACAACCAAGAAGAATCTGAATTTTATACTATTTGGAATAAAGTTTATATGTGGATAGATAAAAATAAAAATTAAATGTTATGAGAAAGTATGAATATATTAAAATGGCTTTGTATTTTTCCCTTTTTATTAAATTAATTTTATGTTATTATAATGTTTGAACAAAATTCTTCTTTTCACCTAGATTAATATGTTGATTTAATGAATCAAGAATATATTCTTTTTCTGTATTAAAAATTAACTTCTAAGATGAGAGGGGTAATTGTAACCCCTACTATGTGTTAAGAGTTTGTATGTTTGTGTGTGATTTTTATGGAAAATTAATAAAGTTTTTATTTTTTAAAAAATAGATTTCTTGTTTGTAGCCATTGTGCTCATAGTGTTGTACTGGACTACTTGCAGCTAGAGGCCAGTGTTCCCTCTAAGTATAGTGTCTGAGCGGCAGTCCCTTCGGGACTGGACGGCACAGAAATAATAAATAAATAAATAAATAAATAAATAAATAAACAAACAAACAAACAAACAAACAAACAAACAAAAAACCCACCCTGTTTTGCCTCAGATAATTTCAAAATAAAATACTGTACTGTGTGTCTATAACAGTGAGCTCATAGTAGGGCAACTCTATCAGTCTTCGGAGAGGGGCGGCATACAAATCTAAATAATAAATAAATAAATAAATATCAAAATGCCACTTAAATAGTTGAGCTAGTTTCAAACTAGATTTTGATTTTCTTTCTCTCTTCCTTACTCCCATTCTTTTTCTTTCTCTTTTCCTTCCTCTCTTTTTTCTATCTTTTTTCTCTCTTCCTCTCTTTCTCTCTCTCTCCTTCCCTCTCACTCTTTCCCTCTCGGCTTCTGGGTAGGTTTGGAAAACTCTGAGTTGGTGATGATTTTTAAGTGAGCGATTGCTCACTGCTCAGCTTAGAGGGAACTATGCTAGAGGCTGCAGAAAGTATGTACCGGTATGCATAGTTCCCTCTAAGCTGAGCAGTGAGCAATCGCTCACTTAAGAATCATCATCAACTCAGAGTTTTCCAAACCTGCCCAGAAGCCGAGAGGGAAAGAGTGAGAGGGAAGGAGAGAGAGAGGAAGATAGGAAGAGAGAGAAACAGATAGAAAAAAGAGAGGAAGAAAAAGAAAAAGAATGGGAGTAAGGAAGAGAGAAAGAAAATCAAAATCTTGTTTGAAACTAGCTCAACTATTTAAGTGGCATTTTGATATTGATAGAGTTGCCCTATTATGAGCTCACTGTTATAGACACACAGGACAGTATTTTATTTTGAAATTCTCTGAGGCAAAACAGGGTGGGTTTTTTGTTTGTTTGTTTGTTTATTTATTTATTTATTATTTCTGTGCCGCCCAGTCCCGAAGGGACTGCCGCTCAGACACTATACTTTTCCACCCCCACCCCCCAAAAAAAATTAGAGGGAACACTGCCGGTATGTACGCCTTGGGTCATCCTACTTACATACTGATCCATAGTGTTTTACAGAACCCCCTAAGTGGTTTACAGAGTCGACATATTGCCTCAAATAATCTGGATCCTCATTGTACTGACCTCAGAACGATGAAGTCAACCTTTGAGCCAATCAGAATGGAACTCTTGGCAGAGAGCAGAGTGAGCCTGCAATATTGCATTCTATTCTAACCATTGCTCCGTCTCATCTCCTTAATGAGTGTGCAGGTAGTTTGAAAAGATTATAGAATTTATACTTAAAAGAGAAATTCCCAAGGAGACCATACTAATTTCTACTATTAAAGGAAAGGGGGAAAATTAAATGGCAACTTCTTTTTGTACTTGGTCTTGGTGAAGAGATAATTTAGAAAACCATCTTCAAATTAAAATGAGCTCCCTTTTCAAGAAGCCCCCAAAGGAGTTGGAGAAACACATCTGCAGTCATTGCAATCACATCTCACTGTTGTAGGTTTATATCTATATATGGAAAAGCTCTTCTTTTCACCATTCTCAGAGTCACTAATGTGCAATAAACCTTTGTTAGTTTTTCTTTAATTTTTTTTTCTTTTTCTTTTTTTTTATAAGAGCCATGGTAGCACAGTGGTTAAAATGCAGTACCGCCTGACTGTCAGCAGATTGACAGTTCAAGTCTCACTGGCCTAAGGTTGACTAACCTTTCCATTCTTCTGAGGTCTGCAGAATGAAGATCCAAATATGCTGACTCTGTAAACCACTTAGCAAGGACTATGAAACACTGTGAATGACATATAAATCAAAGTAGTATTGCTATTTATTATAGGTACATATTATAGCTATGTATATTAGAAACAGTGTGCATAGGGATTTGTTTATAGTCTGGCCCTCCAACAGTCCGAGGGACAGTGAACTGGCCCCCTGTGTAAAAAGTTTGGGGACCCCTGCCAGTGTTCCCTCTAATTTTTTTGGGGGGTGGGCGGAAAAGTATACTGTCTGAGTGGCAGTCCCTTCGGGACTGGGCGACACAGAAATAATAAATGAATGAATGAATGAATGAATGAATGAATGAATGAATGAATGAATGAATAAATAAATAAATAAGCAAGTAAGCAAGCAAACAAACAAACAGACAGACAGACAAATAAAAAACCCACCCTGTTTTGCCTCAGAGAATTTCAAAATAAAATACTGTACTGTGTGTCTATAACAGTGAGCTCATAATAGGGCAATTCTATCAATATATCAATATCAAAATGCCACTTAAATAGTTGAGCTAGTTTCAAACTAGATTTTGATTTTCTTTCTCTCTTCCTTACTCCCATTCTTTTTCTTTCTCTTTTCCTTCCTCTCTTTTTTCTGTTTCTCTCTCTTCCTCTCTCTCTCCTTCCCTCTCACTCTTTCCCTCTCGGCTTCTGGGCAGGTTTGGAAAACTCTGAGTTGATGATGATTTTTAAGTGAGCGATTGCTCACTGCTCAGCTTAGAGGGAACTATGACCCCTGCTCAACGCCATTCCTTCTGCAGGTAACATTATTACCTAATTATACCAATCTGAAAAATCCACATATTGTATGTATCCATACCAACACTATAAATGTTATTAAGAATTTCTTTCTTTGCCGTATGGAAATATAAAGTTAAAATACTCCAGAATTTAGGAGGAACTAGCTCCTAGTAGGAACACAAGGAAGTCTGGGCTGATATAAGCTCAAGATAAGACTTTTGCACTGTGGTATAAGTTCATCATCCATTGAAAGTAATTGATCTATTTTAAATATGAATAAATCTGAATCCAAACTCAAGTATCTGAATTCCTGTTTCCAAAGGGGGAAAAATGAGTTCTTGATCCAGCTGCAGTTCCTTAGATTATTTGGTAGAATTAATGGTGGTCAAATTAATGTAAATATATAATAATAATAATAATAATAATAATAATAATAATAATAATAATTTATTGGATTTGTATGCTGTTCCTCTCCGTAGACTCGGGGCATGTGACAATCCAATAATAAAACAACTAAAAACCCTTATTATAAAACCAAACATACACACAAACATACCATGCATAACTTGTAATGGCCTAGGGGGAAGGAATATCTCAACTCCCCCATGCCTGGCGGTATAAATGAGTCTTGAGTAGTTTACGAAAAAGAGGGAGGGTGGGGGAAATTCTAATCTCTGGGGGGAGTTGGTTCCAGAGGGCCGGGGCTGCCACAGAAAAGGCTCTTCCCCTGGGGCCCGCCAAACTAGATTGTTTAGTCGACGGGAATATTATTGATTGATTGATTGGGTTTTTTTTTGTTTGTTTGATTGATTGATTCATTAAACATTCTTCCTTTTAAATAGGAACTCATCCTCATCCCCTCATCCTATTTTTTGCCACAGTAACAAACTTCTGAGATAAACTGAGTTGACAGAAAGCGATTGACCTAAATTATTTGCTGTTGAATCTGCAGTTTCCTTTTTCCAAACCTTCTTTGAACACTTCCTTTTTTTGTAACCAGTGTTGTCTTGATGATTAAGTTAATTGTTTAGATAATTTTCTGTGACATGATTCTTTCCTGGAAGACTTAACCATTTCATGACCTGGGGATAATGCATGTCTATTTTAATAGACATTAATCTTTCAACCGGACCAGATTATCTCAGGAACCGCCTTCTGCCGCACGAATCCCAGCGGCCAGTTAAGTCCCACAGAGTGGGTCTTCTCCGGGTCCCGTCAACGAAACAATGCCACTTGGCGGGACCCAGGAGAAGAGCCTTCTCTGTGGTGGCCCCGGCCCTCTGGAACCAACTCCCCCCAGAGATTAGAACTGCCCCTACCCTCCTTGCCTTTCGTAAGCTACTCAAAACCCACCTCTGCCGCCAGGCATGGGGGAATTAAGACTTCTTCTCCCCGTAGGCTGATACAACTGTATGTATGGTATGTTTGTACGTATGCTGGTTTTATATATTAAGGGGTTTTAAGTTAGTTTTTAGTATTGGATTTTTACTGTACATTGTTCATGACTGTTGTTAGCCGCCCCAAGTTTTCGGAGAGGGGCGGCATATAAATCCAATAAATGAAATGAAATGAAATGAATCCCAGCGGCCGATAAGGTCCCACAGAGTTGGCCTTCTCCGGGTCCCGTCAACTAAACAATGTCGTTTGGCGAGCCCCAGGGGAAGAGCCTTCTCTGTGGCGGCCCCGGCCCTCTGGAATCAACTTCCCCCAGAGATTAGAACTGCCCCCACTCTCCTTGTCTTTCGTAAATTACTCAAGACTCACTTATACCGCCAGGCATGGGGGAGTTGAGACACCTTTCCCCCCAGGCTTCTTTATATTTTGTTTTATGTTTGGTATGAATGTGCTGTTTGGTTTTTAAATATATGATAGGGTCTTATATGCTTCTTTTAATATTAGATTTGGTTTGCTATAATATTGTTTTTATTGTTGTGAGCCGCCCCGAGTCTTCGGAGAGGGGCGGCATACAAATCTAATTATTATTAATAATAATAATAATAATAATAATAATAATAATAATAATAATAATAATAATAATAATTTTCTGTCTTCTAGTTCTGCTTGGTAAAATTGTCCTTGAGACAAATCCACACTGAAATGGGAACAGTAGTCTGGAAAATAAGAACATGCTTAAGAAATGGAAGCAGACTCTTAAATGGAAACTTTTAAAATTCATAAAGATGGTGCTGCTCTGATGAGGACTGATAATAGAAGACACTGTAAAACTAAAGAGGCAAAAATAGCTATGGAAGGAAGGGAATGTAACTGGAGGTGGCTTGAGACATAGCTTAAAATAGAAATCCTGGCAGATCAATTTCATTCTCATATGCCTGCTGAATATTTAGCAAGGGCACCTTCTTAACAAGAACACTTGTAGGGCAATATTGAGAATGCCGGGATTACATGTTAAAAAGGGGTGGATGAATTCTTTTGTTTACTTCCATTTTTTGACATGTTCATATCTGATTATAAATCTGTATATATTATTGGAAATCCAAATTATTGGAAATACTAAAAAGAAATTATTATTATTATTATTATTATTATTATTATTATTATTACTATTACTATTATTATTATTAATTAGATTTGTATGCCGCCTCTCTCCGCAGACTCGGGGCGGCTTACAACAGTGGTAAAAACAATATATAATGACAAATCTAATAGTTAGAATCTAAAATAACAATAATACATTTAAAAAGTCTAAAAAGCAAGGAACCCCAATATATAAGAACATACATACAGTCATATCATGCACAAAAACTACATAGTCAGGGGAGATGTTTCAGTTCCCCCACGCTTGACAACAGAGGTGGGTTTTAAGGAGTTTACGAAAGGCAAGGAGGGTGGGGGCAGTTCTAATATCTGGAGGGAGCTGATTCCAGAGGGTCGGAGCCGCCACAGAGAAGGTTCTTCCCCTGGGTCCCGCCAAACGACATTGTTTAGTTGATGGGACCTGGAGGAGACCAACTCTGTGGGATCTAACCAGTCGCTGGGATTCGTGCGGCAAGTTTCAAGTTTAAGTTTTAAGTTTTATTGGATTTATATGCAGCCCCTCTCCGAAAACTCGGGGCGGCTAACAACAATCATGAACAATATACAATAATAATCCAATACTAAAAGCAGATTAAAACCCCTTAATATAAAAAACCGAACATACATACAAACATACCATGCATACAATTGTAACGGCCTAGGGGGAGAAGAAGTCTTAATTCCCCCATGCCTGGCGGCAGAGGTGGGTTTTAAGTAGCTTACGAAAGGCAAGGAGGGTGGGGGCAATTCTAATCTCTGGGGGGAGTTGGTTCCAGAGGGCCGGGGCCGCCACAGAGAAGGCTCTTCTTCTGGGTCCCGCCAAGTGGCATTGTTTAGTTGACGGGACCCGGAGAAGACCCACTCTGTGGGACCTAACTGGCCGCTGGGATTCGTGCGGCAGAAGGTGGTCCCTGAGATAATCCGGTCCCTGAGATAATCTGGCAGAAGGCGGTCTCGTAGATAACCTGGTCCAGTGCCATGAAGGGCTTTATAGGTGATGACCAACACTTTGAATTGTGACCGGAAACTGATCAGCAATCAATGCAGACTGCGGAGTGTTGGAGTAACATGGGCATATTTGGAGTATATAGATGCACCCATATATTCACCCTCTTTTTTGGGGGGGGGGGAGGTGCATCTTATTCTTTTTAAAGGGGTTGGGGAAAATAAGCATGGTTTCTTTTTATTTTGCTTTTTTTAAATGCAATACAACACTGAAACAAAACTCTCCTTTCAAATATACAGTTAATCAAAAATCTGAAAATAACATGCAAGCATGTCTTGCGTTAAGCAAAATAAGTTGCAATTTTCTTGTTTGTATTAGATGACGGGAAGAACAAATCCATATAAAAATGCAACCTAGCGGTTTTTCCATACTTTTGAAATCAGAATTGAGACAGAACTGAATCTGAGATTGGAAAATGCGATATGGTGAAGAACAAAAACTGACAGATTCATCTACAGTTAATCTAAACAGGAAATTGATTCATTCACATTCAAGCATGTGCTTGCTGTTCCCAGGAACTGCTGTAAGAAAGCATACATTTCTAGAAGCCATTTATTTCCTTACTGTCTTTCCATGGGCTCAAGATAGTATGCGTTAGGAATGAGCAACCTATGGGCCAAAAACTGATTGTGCTTCCTAACCCCTCGACCCCACACTTTTAAATACTCTCACAATAATTACTATCCACATCCACTATTACACTCCTAAATTTTGGAAGCAAAACATAGAAAATCCGAAAAGATAATTTTTTTAAAAAGAGCCAATAATTAAGAGAGATGCACTGAAGCACTGTTAAGATTTTTAGAACATAGAACAACAGAGTTGAAGGGAACTTAGAGGTCATCTAGTCCAACTCCCTGCTCAATCTAATTCGTTCCCTCACCGGGTTCATACTGAAAAGTTTGTAAGAAGAAGCAATTTTCCCCATAAGAATTAATGTAAAAGCAAATAATGCATGTGAATCTATCCCACAAGTCATAACTTTTGCCTTATTACTATGTTTAAAACAAAATATAGGTACACCTATACACACAGAGAAAGCTATAACAATAGGTAAGAATGAAAAAATAAATTAACAAGTTTTAAGTTACCTTGTAAGATATATGACTTGCTGGAGGATTAAGCGCTTGAGCGATGGGAGGTGGGAGGTCGGTGGGAGGCAGTGAGTGGGAGAAGCACAACACCGTAAGCTTAATTTCTATGTGCACTACTCTTGTGGTTAGCTCTGGCCCAGCTCCTGCCCCAAGGAATGTGCAGGTGGATGTGGGGGAAACATCCACATGCTGCAGGCCTGTTTTGCTCCCGATGGAATCTGCCGATGAAGCCTCCTCTGACCAAGGAAGCGTGAGTGACAGGGAAGAGGGGAGTTTGGCAGACAGCCCAGGAGGAGATCAATCATCTGTACCATCCCTGGATTCTGAACAAGAATTAATGACACATCCACGCATGCATAGAGTGATTCATAGGAGACAACAACTGAAGGATTATTACAAGAGAAAATGAGGCCACCTGTGGTTGGGTGGGGCTGCTGTAATTAGTGCTACAGATAAAAGTGCAGCCTGGTGTTTTAGTCTCATGGCAGTTTATCTGATTCATTGTTTCGTCAAGATCGTGGTTTTTGTGCTGTTCAAGATTGTGTGTGGACTCTCTGGACTTTAGAATTGGACTCAATTTCCCAGTTATTGGGTGAGCAATTGGATTGCATTTAATCTGTTCCTTGTGTGTACCAGAAAATCCCTTTGACATTTAAAAAGGGAGCTGTTTCTGTTTTTCTGTTTATAAAAACTTTTGGGTTTTCCTTTTATCGTGTGGTGTGTGTTTTCCTGGACTAATTACCCTGTAATTACGGGCGGTTGAAACACGCCGGCAGAACAGCTACACTACACTTTTCTACTATACTTTTTTTCCTACATTTTCATTCTCATTTTCACAAAGCCTATGGTTTTTTTCTTGATGTCCCTCACTCTTGTCATGAAGGGGTCATTTAACTAAAAACCTATTGAGAGAAGTTTGTTTACTTCTCCCACTTAAAATGTTTCTAAAGTGCGTAAGGGTCATGCGTAATGACAATGTCCAGGGAATTTTTCCAGGCTCGGGTTTGTAAGTGGAAAATGGTTCATGAGAAGAGACCAAAAAAAATCTTGAACACCCAGTTCGTATCTAGAAAAGTTTGTAAGTAGAGGTGTTCTTAGGTAGAGGTACCACTAAATTCCCCAAATGTCTGCCAAAACTCAGCTCATCATTTAATCGGAATGATATCCGCATGTCAATCTCTTCTCCATTACCTTGGTTTTAAAACAAGAAATGTCTACTTGTCTCTCCACAAATGATTATTCTCACCATTAGTTTTCTTTGAAGGGCTTCTTCTGGCTTCTCCTGTGGATTCAGAAATAATTAGAGAATCCCCACTTTTATGCAGTTAACAAATTCAATCAAAATTCTCTAAATTAAAATAGGCTTCTTAAAATCTACATAACCTTCTATTAGCGCTTCATTTGATAATTGCCAAGAAGATAGAAAAGTAGGTCTGTTTGGAAAGAGCATAAGAGAGTTCATAACTTCTGAAGTATTTCATTATTTACGTTGGATTTTTCTTGAAATGAAATATGCTGTGAAATTGCAAAGTAATTCCCTAGAGCCCGGAAATGAAAACGGAGCATGATGTTGCCTTATTCATTTAAGAAGACATATTGTAGTTTTATTGTAAGCAAGCCATTTGAAAATTCATTTCTTATGATGCATTGAGTGGCCTATCTCTATTTCAGTAACAAAATGAGTAAGCAATTTATATTGTTAATTTTTCAGGGAAAGTCCTTGACTTCTGGGATGAGATGGAATTTGTCAATAGAAATTCTCTACATTAGAGGTGCCATGGGGGATTTGCTACATTTTAGCTGAGATTATGAGGACAATGATAATTAAAAGAAGACTGGTGATGATTTATTTTATGCCACACTACTTCTCATTAAGAATATTGATAGAAGTTCTCACGTTTCCCAGGAGGTTTTTAAAAATTCATAGAATCCCAGCTATACTTTCTGGGTAGTTCCTTGTGGGGAAACATTTTTTCTCCCAAAAGTATTTTTGATAGTTTTATTTAAAAGCATATGTTTGCTTTAATTTATCATTTTGTTACAACTTTGTCAAATTAATGTAGTACCAGTTTTTTGTTTGTTACTTTGTTTTTGGGAGGAGGATGAGGATGAAGGAAGGAAGGAAGGAAGGAAGGAAGGAAGGAAGGAAGGAAGGAAGGAAGGAAGCAGCAACAATCTGGACCTTATTTTAAGGACCAATAATAATTCTAACTAACATATAACCTTATTACTACCCAGTGTACTATGAGAACTTTATTTATTTGTTTGTTTGTTTGTTTGATTGATTGATTGATTGATTTTTATGCCGCACTTCTTCTTAGATTCAGAGCGGCTTACATGTTAGCAATAGCACTTTTTAACAGAGCCAGGATATTGCCCCCACAATCCGGGTCCTCACTTTACCCACCTCGGAAGGAAGGAAGGCTGAGTCAACGTTGAGCCGGTGATGAGATTTGAACCGCTAACCTACAGATCTACAGTCAGCTTCAGTGGCCTGCAGTACAGCACTCTACCTGCTGCGCCACTCCGGCTCTGGTTATATACATATAAATAGACATAATATTTAATCAAAGCATCATTTCCACATCAAAAGCAAGTATATTCAGAAACCCATGTATCTTATTTTTACTGTGATAGAAAATGATACCAATCAAAATATACCTGCCTGGGAGATACCAGTTTTGGGGGAAAGTTGTTTTTATCATAGGGTTTGAATCTCCAAAAATCCATTGCCTTTTCACTTCTGGTTTTTTTTTTTAGTTTTTTTATTGGTTTATTTACTAAATTAACAACAAACAAAAAATACATAAAAGAAAATGTGCCCAACACCAATAAAAACCGCATCACCATTTAGGGGGTTATAATATTTACAATAAGTTTCAATTTCTTCCTTAGCTCAGGTTTACATTTCATACAAAAAGTGATTGGAATTTATTTTTCACATTG
Organism: Erythrolamprus reginae; assembly: GCF_031021105.1. Lineage (NCBI taxonomy): Eukaryota > Metazoa > Chordata > Lepidosauria > Squamata > Dipsadidae > Erythrolamprus > Erythrolamprus reginae. Next base: position 118,505,381 of record NC_091953.1, read on the forward strand.
TCGTCATAAATTCTACTTAAGATATACTTTTTCACCTTATTCCATCATGCCATCAGTTTCTCCAATTTATTTTCATCAAAGTTATTTAATCTTATTTCCATAATTTCGAAGTAGATGTGGTCCCCATGTACCAGTACCAATTCTGGATTGTCCATTTATTACTATCTTTCCACCCTAATACCACTACTGCTTGAGCGCTTTCCAAAGCTGCTGTTTTGATTTCTTTAAAGTCTCATGATTCTCCATATTTAACTAGTATTGCTAATTCTTTTGTAATGATCCAATTAATGTTTAGCATATTATTTATTTCATTCTGTACTTCCTTCACTTCTGTGACATTTGGATGGTTCAGATTCTTCACTTTAGTTATTTATTATATTGTTATCATTTGATGATATGAAATAAAAAAGTGTATTGTATTAAAACAGTTGGGATTTTATTTATTATTTAGGAATTTATCTTCTTGGTAGAAGTAGATTTAATGATTTACTGATTAGTTGTTTATGAGAAATAATTAATGTAGTAATTTCAAATACAATTTAAAGTATGCTCAGCTTGGATTAAATGACTTGCAAGGTATATCTCTCTGTGTCAATGAATGTCTGAAATTTTAATGAAATATCATGTTATCAATTTGCAGGCAACTTCAGGAACACATTTTGAAATTGATTTTGATAATATGTAAATTAGCTAAAACTCTCACTGTTTTCTTTTTTCTTTTCTTTCCCAGAGCAAAATAACTGAAGGCTGTACACAAGGGCATAAAGACATTGGCATTAGTTCCATTGAACATGGTAACAAAAACAGGCAGATACATCTGAACTTTTCATTTACCAAATTGAATGTAATCAGATTATTTCCTGGAGCTTTCTCTGCTTTCAACCAAGTTATCAATTAAAGTACTGAGTGCTGGGTATTGCTACAAGAGACCATGTTGGAACATTAATTGCTTCTACTTTTACAGTAAACGTTTTTGATCCTTCCATGGCTTAAATATGTATGTGGTCTTTCAACATTTTAAGCAGAAAGTGGTAAATAGAATAAGAAAGACTGTTTGATCTCATGTCTTAAGTAGACTACAAGAAGATGATAAACTGAAGCAGTAAACAACCATTACCAACCATTACTTTTTGAGCATTTTGCTTCTTCTTTTTCTTTATTCTTAATAAAACATTATATGATGTTTTGTGTATATGGAGGCAAAAAGGGAAATTACTGATTAAAAAGTCTTCATGTACAATAGATATTAATAAGATTGCTTTTTGCTCTGAGAGATTCACTGCTCAAAAAATATAGGAAACACTTAAAAAACAGAATATAACTTCAAGTAAATCAAACTTCTACTTAAACTGTCAAACTGTCCACTTAGGAAGCAACACTGATTGACAATCGATTTCACGTGCTGTTGTGCAAATAGAATAGTTGTGCAAATGAAATATTCAATAAGAAAATTTCATTCATTCAGATCTAGGAGGTGTTATTTGAGTGTTCCCTTTATTTTTTTTTGAGCAGTATATTTTAAAATCCTGGATAGTTTGTATTAGGTAAAGGTAAAGGTTCTCATGGCACGTATGTGCTACTCATTCCTGACTCTAGGGGGTGGTGCTCATCTCTGTTTCAAAGTCAGCGTTGTCTGAAGAGATCTCCATGGTCATATGGCCAAGATAACTAAACATCAAAGGCATGGAAAACTGTTAGCTTTCCACCAAAAGTGGTCTCTATTTTTCTACTTGCATTTCTTACATGCTTTCAAACTGCTAGGTTGGCAGAATCTGGGACATGTAATGGGAGCTCACCCTGTTTCATTGTACTAGGGATTCAAACCGCTGAACTGCTTATCTTTCAATTGACAAGTTCAGCATCTTAGCCACTGAGCCACCATATTATACAATATTAATAAAGACTTTAAGTCATGGAATAGACTGTTATTTAAATAAGATAACAAGTGTTGTGAAATAATAGTGTAGTCAAAAGTGGACATTTTAGACCCAACCCAATATGTACTTCTCCAGGGAAATCATAAGTTTCTGCACTATTAAGCAAAGCTATAATTAAATTGCCAAATGAAAACAATGGAAGGGTCATCAAGCGGTATTAGTGGGCAATTTTAAAACTTTGGTCATAAGGGACAAAATTACTAAATTAGGAGACCACAATCTGCTTCTTGGTAAGCTAGAAAAATGGGGGCTAGACAGCATCACCACCAGATGTATTAGTAATGGCAGTCAAACTGCATTGAACCTGTTACTTATACTACATCTAGATGGATGCAATGGAATACCACAAGGTTCTGTCTTAGGCTCAGTGCTCTTCATCATTTTCTCTTCAAATTCAAGTTAAATATACAATTTTTCATGTTCATTACACAATATTATTTATTGTGTAATTATTTATTTGGACCGGGAGTCACTGCTCACAGTCACTCATGCCCTCATCACCTCGAGGCTCGACTACTGTAATGCTCTCTGCATGGGGTTACCTCTGAAAAGTGTTCGGAAACTTCAGATTGTGCAGAATGCAGCTGCGAGAGCAATCATGGGCTTCCCTAAATATGCCCATGTTACACCAACACTCCGCAGTCTGCATTGGTTGCCGATCAGTTTCCGGTCACAATTCAAAGTGTTGGTTATGACCTATAAAGCCCTCCACGGCATTGGGCCAGAATATCTCCGGGACCGCCTTCTGCCGCACAAATCCCAGCGACCAGTTAGGTCCCACAGAGTTGGCCTTCTCCGGGTCCCATTGACTAAAGAATGTCATTTGGTGGGATCCAGGGGAAGAGCCTTCTCTGTGGTGGCCCTGACCCACTGGAACCAACTCCCCCCAGAGATCAGAATTGCCCCCACCCTCCTCGCCTTTCGCAAGCTCCTTAAAACCCACCTCTGTCGTCAAGCATGGGGGAACTGAGATATGCCCTTCCCCCTAGGCCTATACAATTTATGCATAGTATGTTTGTGTATATGTTTGGTTGTCTTTTAAATTAGGGTCTTTTAAATTATCTTAAATATTAGATTTGTTATATGATGTTTCGCTATTGTTGTTAGCCGCCCCGAGTCTGCGGAGAGGGGCGGCATACAAATCTAATAAATAAATAAATATTGGGGTGAATTCCAATTTACTTCATTGCTGGTTCACTTCCTCCCATGCCAAGTGAGTGCATAATACAAAAAAACCAATGGAAAAAAAAATGTAAAAGGCAAAACCAAAATTGAAACCACATGCACAGTGCCAGAAATCTGGCTTTTGCATATGTGCAGAAGAAAAAATAAATTTCAAAAATTTCCAAAAAAATAAAGAAAGAAAAGAAAAGAAAGATGGTGGTTCCCAAAGACCAGCACCAACCAATCCATTTCAGTGACAACATTGTGACATCGCCAGTGGGTTGCTACCATTTTGGGGAATCTGGTCAGAACATATTGTACTTATAAAATATTGAACAATAATACTGTTTCACCTTACATACTCTTCTGTTGTGTTTGGGCCTGGGCCAGCCGTTGCTACCACAGATGGGAGAGACGCGGCACACACTGAATGCGAAAGCCTGGCTGACAGCTAGGAAGACATGGCAGACAGCCAGGAAGATGTGGCAGACAGCCAGGAGGACGAGGCCACTGGTACGCAGGAGTCAGCAGACAGCCCAGGGGATTTGACATACAGTCCCTCAGACAGTCTTTTGTCTCTGGATTCTTCTGCAGATCAATATATTGATCTGTGTAGCAGAAGAGCTATGCAGAGAAGGGATCAGCTGAAGGAGTATTACAAGTCATTATAGGATCACCTGGGCTGGGTGTGGTTCTTATACTGAGGGCTGGGTGTGGTTCCCTTAATTAGGGCTAAAGGTATAAAAGGGAACAACGGCCCAAGGCAAACTGTGGCTGTTTATCTGTGTTATTTTGTGGCTCCTGATCTGAAGTTTCTGTTCCATGCCGTTGGAGTTTTCAACTCAGCGTTTTCAGACAAGTGGGAGATGAAAACTCTGGGACTTGCTGTTTGCTTCAAAGATTCAAAAGGACTCCTGAAACGTCTTTGCTCATTCCAGGTTGTCTTTGTTTGTTTTTTCCTGTGTTTTTGTATGCGGCTGAAGTAAAACTTGCACTATCATTGTTTTCGGACACTAAGAACTGTTTTGAGTAACCCTTTTTTGTTTATTTAATACAAGTTTGCTGATTAGCAGAGCACGTGTGTGTTTGATTTCTTTTCCTTGGACTATTACACATTGCCTGAGCCAATCAGGCAGAACAAATAGGAGCATACTCTTCAGCAGCTCGCTTTAAATTAGTTTGCTAATGTGCATGTGCAGAAGCATCCCAGGCAAGTAGGCGTAGACTCCCACCACCGCCACTACCAGTTCGCAGAACCAGGCCAAATCGGGAGCAACCCACTGCTGATACAATTGCGTTTTACTATATTTGCCAAATTCAAGTACAGGACAGAAATTTAGAACAAATTGTGTTCTTAGACTGAAAACTATCTCAAGGCTAATTAGTTGCTTCACTAATATTATTTTCTAAATTGCACCAAGGGAAAGGGTATGTTGCATGATCACTGACATATATGTTCAAACAATTTCAGGAAGGATGCAGAAAAACTATCTTTTTTTTTTTGCTTATCACATTGCCATTTCCTTTCACTTTTGGGGGGATTCTGCATTTTTTTCTTATTAATATTTTAAACTGCTCATTGCAAGGTCCACAACATTTGGATTTTCTCTTACTAAATTGCACCACTTTAAGACTATAATTATGTCTGAAGAGCTTAGGCAAGCTTTGTTTACAGCCTCAGAGACAAAACAAACCAACAAATAGAACTGCAAAAAACAATATTGAAAATATCTATTATCACATTTAAAAATATCCATGTCCATTTATATATTTATTCTATGAATTAAAGTGCATTATCTGCTTTTTATGTTTTATGTTTTTTCTGTTGAGTTCATTGGAGTTGGACAGCTATTCAAATACATAACTGAACAATAATGATGTCTTCCTGAAAGCATAACATTTATTATTTCTTTGGGGTCTCAGCGGAGATCAGTGACATGATCCTTGAGCTACAGGACTCCAAAAGAAAGAGAAAGTTAAAAGAGCTGTACATGTCAGATATATTGGCTTTTCACCAGTCCAATATTTGTTAGCTAATTTTATTTTAGGACTTTGCCTTGCAGTCAAAGGACCAAGATATACAGATGGAAATGATTGAAATAGCTGAGAAAAGTCACTTAATTCAAGAGATCAAGCACTTAATTCAGATGTATTGTCTTTGTACCAGTACAATATTTGTTAGGTGATTTTATTTTGGGTTTACTGATGCTGAGATGTGTAGGGCTGTGGTTTTAGGATGACAAATGAAACAGAGATTGTACATTCACTCAGAGTTATCTTGCAGCAAGATGGGTGGATGGGTGGATGGATGGATGGATGGATGGATGGAAACAAGCAAACAAACAGACCTTTTATGGAAGAATGTAGCATCCATGGAAGATGACTTTAGTATGGATCATCTGCAGTGCATATTATTTATACAATTTCTAGATCTTTAGAAACAAATCTTTCTATATTATGCTTTTGTAAAATATGTCCAATTATAGAAACCATGCTTTAAATATGATTTATAGAAATTGGAATGGGGTCAAAAAAGAAAAACAAAGAAAATTAAGGGTCCAGAAAAATAAATGTTATGAAAACAGACTGAAGGAAATTGCCATAATAACCAAAACTGTTGCCGAAGGAATAACAGTTCTTGATTACACAAAACTGATACGTAAGCATATATAGTATCTGTCTCCATCTAATCCAAGTATTTGTTAACTTGGAAAAAATCTGAGAGTTTAAAGGTGAAATTTAATGCAAATTCTTTTCTCTGCAGCAGATAATCGACTCCTATTTTTCATGTGATTTAGAGTGTTCTATCAATAATAATCAATACTAATGGATTCTAGGTCAAATAATATACAGTGTTCCCTCGATTTCCATGGGGGATGCATTCCAAGACCGCCCACGAAAGTTGAATTTCCGCGAAGTAAAGATGCGGAAGTAAATACACTATTTTTGGCTCTGAACAGTATCACAAGCCTTCCCTTAACACTTTAAACCCCTAAACTGCAATTTCCCATTCCCTTAGCAACCATTTAGATTATTACTCACGATGTTTTTTATTAGGTGGATGAAAGTTTGGCGATGGCGTATGATGTAATCGGGCGGGGAAACCGTGGTATAGGGGAAAAAACTGCAAAGTATCTTTTAATTAATATTTTTGAAAAATCATGGTATAGCCGTTTCGTGAAGTTCGAACCCACGAAAATCGAGGGACCACTGTATATCTGGATAGCCATGAACACTAGACGTGGCCAATTTAAATATCTGAAAGATGTTGCAGAAAAGTATCTTATCTTGTTCCAATTATAGTACACAGAAAAATGGTTGCTCAGCAAGTAAAATTCTGACTGACTGTGTGGATAGCAAGGTAATCCAAATACTGGTTTGCTAAGTGTTAGCTTTCCACCTATTGGGAAGAAACCCCACAAGCAGAAAGCATATTTCCCCTGATTGCTGGTTTCCCCTAATATAACATCAAATACTATTGTTCAACAATTGCTAGAAATGGGTTGGCAGCGTATAATCTATGCTTGTTTCTCAACTTCTGTAAGATGCCAAAATAGTTAATTAAAGAATTATGGCTTTCTATATCCATGTGCTGTTCCCGTACATAAACTATGATGTTGAGTCTTTGCAAGAGCACATTGCAATCTGCTCTTACCACTACAGGTCAGTTATAATGTCCTTATGGAATAGTATCTGATTATGGATGGCACAGAGATTATTGAATCAATCACACTTGCTCTTTTATGTTTGATATAACACAGGGCAAAATGCCTTAATTTTATTTTCCCACTTCTAACAAACAGTCAGATGATTGCTGTGCTTAATTTTTTCTTCCAGACAAGGATTTTTTTATATAACATGACGACATTTTGTTGTGTAGCTACCATAGAGTGACAGGAGATCCATTTGATGTCTGCATGAGTTTGTTTGTGTGTGCTTGTATACGGGGGTGGGCAGCAGACAGGACGGGGTGGAACACAGTTCCACCGGAGGAAATTTCACCAGAAGAGCCCTTCATTCCTCCACTCGAAACAGAATATCCTACGAAAATAGACTAACAATCCTGGGCCTAGAAAGCCTAGAACTACAGCACCTAAAACACGATTTGAGTATTGCCCACAAGATCATATGCTGCAACTCACACCGGTCAATGACTACTTCAGCTTCAACTGCAACAACACAAAAGCATGCAACAGATTCAAACTTAATACGAACTGTTCCAAACTTGACTGTAAAAAAAATGATTTCAACAATCGAGTTATCGAAGCGTGGAACTCATTGCCGGACTCAATTGTGTCAATCCCTAACCCCCAACACTTCTCCCTTAGACTCTCCACGATTGACCTCTCCAGGTTCCTAAGAGGCCAGTAAGGGGCGTACATAAGTGCACCGGTGTGCCTTTTCTCCCCTGTCCTATTGTCTTTCCTTTCTCTCACTTATCATATATATTTTCTTTCTTTCATATATCCTCTCCTCTAAGTTCACTTTACCCGTATATATATTACTACATGTCTATTTTTCTTCCTATGTATTTGTGTATTGGACAAATGAAATAAAAAAATGAAATAATGAAGCTGTGTGCCCAGCTCCAGCTGACTATCCCCCCTCCCATCCTCTTCCTCCTCCTCACTAACTGGCAGGGAGACCAGCACCGGCAGGAGTTGCAGGGGGCCCATTTCCTCCCCCCTCTTTTCTCAACAGCTGATCAGCACCCATTCGCCTAGCTACCCAGCCTGAGGCAGGGGTAACACCAGGAAGGAGAGCACAGGAAACGCAAAGCAAATTGTCACCCCAGAGAGCGACACTGGTGAGGTGATGATGATTGTTCAAGCCACTCCCACCTGGTCACATGGCCGGCAAGCCACTCCTACCCAGTCACATGACCATAAGCCACACCAACAGTGTGGCAGCAAAAATTTTGGCTGCCCATTACTGCTTCTATAAATGAAAGGTGGGTTGCTCTCGGTTCAGACCAGTTCTATAGAACGGTAGCAGGAATTTCCCCATGCTCATCACACCAGGAGTGATTGTCAGCTGGCCATGCCCCCAAGCCTACTCACTTGGTGGCGCCATCAATCCATCAATGCCACCATCTTATTTTTGGCTTCTGTTTTTGGCTTCTGCACTTAAAGAGAAGCTGAGTTTTCAGCACTGCGCATGCACGCACACAAAAAGTGCACACACACACCAGTGCGGGAAGAAGAGAACTGGCAGTGAGTTGGTTGGTGGTAGAAGAACCCATCACTGGCATACATGTATATATTGTATATCTGCATTAGACTTTATCTTCCTCTTTTGGATCTTATTCTGTCTATTTTATAAGTATATCTTATTCTAAATTGAAATTGAATTGATTCAATGCAGTAAGAGTAAATCTTACTAACAGCACATAGAAGTTACCTTCTAAACTCAAAATAATACCCAGAGTATTGAATTTGGATGCATTTCTAAGTAGACATACATTAGACAGTGCTGACTTTGTCTATCTACAAGATTGAATGGTATTGGAGAGTTAACACACTAACATAAACCAATTGCTGAATTTAAAGCCAAAACAAAATTTCAAGAGCTGTTTAGATTGATTTTAGAAGACAATCACATAGGAAGCATTTATCTTGTCTTATTTATCCACATATCGGTACTTCTCAAAATTTCAGTGTCATTAACTATGCCGGTAATGTTCCATATTATCTTTCAAAGGGTCTTCCAGACTTACCTTAAAATGTGAGAGTATAATTGGTAACATTTTAAATGAAAAAAATTAGATTAAAATAAATAAATAAATCATTTTTATTCTTTCATCATTTGGTCATTTTGAGCCTGTTAACTTAATCAGTAAAAAGGGTAGCAAAATATACTTTAAAAAGCTTGGGTTTTATCATTAACTGGATTTATTGTATAAAGAATAATAATGTACACTGATTGAATATATCCCATGTCCCCTGACTCTTATGGATTCATCAATTTAATAGTCTGTAGCCATGGCAATCAGTGGAATGTAAGTATTGACAATCATGTAAATTCTCATTAAATATTTAAGAAATTGGCAGATAGAAATCTTGTAATTTCTTCATTTGTTTTTTTCACTAGTAATGTAAATCACAGATGGTCTAGAAAAGCAAAACAGAGAATTAGGTACATATTGTGTATATCACACATATACACACGCACACACACACATATACATGCAGCACACATATATACAGTATATGCATATATATGTTTTTGTATATAACTGACCCCTCACATCCTGGACACAAATTGTTTCAACTACTACCCTCAAAACATCGCTACAGAGCACTGCACACCAAGACAACTAGACACAAGAACAGGTTTTTTTCGACCGCCATCACTCTACTAAACAAATAATTCCCTCAACATTGTCAGACTTTCTACTAAATCTGCACTTCTATTCTACTAGTTTTTCTCATCATTCCTTTCACCCATTTCCTCCCATGTTGACTGTATGACTGTAACCTGTTGCTTATATCCTAAGATTTTTATTAATATTGCTTCTTCATTGCTTATTTGACCCCTATGACAATCATTAAGTGTCGTACCACATGATTCTTGACAAATGTATATCTTATTTTATGTACGCTGAGAGCA